>NC_069385.1:63122500-63330000 GCF_027475565.1 Acinonyx jubatus | reverse complement strand
AGGGGCAAGAAAAGCAAGCCCTGTCTGTTAAGGGGCTTTCCTTAAGACATACAAGGTTAACAACATTCTATATACAAGACACAAAGACATTGGACAGGCATGGGCCAGGTGGATAAAGAAGCAAACACATGAAAATACCATATTATGCCAATGAATCATTGTAAAAAAGTAGAAGCACAGTTAGAATCATCATGGAAGTGTCATGTTTAAAGAGAGACTGGAAATGGGAAGGCTTTATGGACAGGGTGAAATTTTGGGAATTGGATAAAATAAGGGGCAAAAGAGGAATTATGGAACAGTTCTTCCTACTTACAATAAATGTGAGCATTTCTCAAGGATCTTTTTCCAATCTTTGCCTCTAGCCTTTATACTTACTTTCTTGAAATAAAGACGGCTCCTCTGGCAGAGAGGTCAGAGTAGAAATTACAGCTATTCAGCCATCAGAAACCAACATTTATTGATTCATATTATACGTGAATACTGCTGTAGATATTAAATTCATAGCCTCTTTCAATCTTCATAATAACTCTGTGAGCTAAGTATTATTTACCTTATTTCATAGGAGAGAGAGATGTAAATACTTGGCTCAACAATATGTAGATAAGAAGGTAGAACAGTCCTTCAACTCAGGCCATCATGTCACAAGCCATGACACATCCATACTCTCCCGACCTCCATGAGACCCATGTGAGGTCTAATAACAGCATTTATGATTATCTAAATGGCCTACAGAGCAATTTAAGTTTTTTTAATTTAATTTTTTTTAACATTTATTTATTTTCAAGAGACAGAGTACAAGTGGGGGAGGGGCAGAGAGAGAGGGAGACAAAGAATCTGAAGCAAGCTCCAGGATCTGAGCTGTCAGTGCAGAGCCTGACACGGGGCTTGGACCCACCAACCTTGAGATCATGATCTGAGCTGAAGTCGGACGCTTAACCAACTGAGCCACCCAGGCACCCCAAAGCAATTTAAGTTTTAATTGAAGAAGCAACCCTTGCCCCTAAGCTTCTTTCAGTTCTCAGTAAGACTCTCCATATTCTTTTGAACAGTGATTCTCAAATGGAAGCAAACATCTGGAATTAGCTAAAAGAATCAACTAGAAGCTTTGTTGAACAGAGATTCCTGGGCTCCATCCAACATTCTTGATTCAGTAAGTCTGGGTAGGCTTAAGAATTTGCATTTTAAACAAGTTATAGGTTATACCGATATTGCCAATTTGAGGCTATAAGTCGTGAAAAAATGGAGGTGTTAGTATGTTTCCAATATTTGGGGCTGAGCAATTAAAAGAATGAAATTGACATTGACTGTTACGGGAAAGACACAAGTGAAGCATTTTTAGTTTCAGAAATAATGAACTTGAGCTATCATTTTGATATCCAGCTAGAAGAACCAGGCAGACAGCTGGATTTATATAGCCAAGCTGGAGATATAAACTTACGAGTTGTTGTAGTATAGATAATATTTTGGCATCAAATTGGATGAGATCACTAATTTAGTATGGAAAGAACAGAAGAAAACCAAGGACTGAGCTCTGGTCATGCCAGGTTTGGGATGAAGAACAGAATGAGTATAGAATGCTGAGAGAGAAGAAACACTAAAGTAGGAGAGAGCCAACACAGTTCAGTGTCCCAGAAGGCAGGTGAACTGATTTCTTTTTTAAAAGGATTACCCTGGGAGGCACCTGGGCAACTCAGTTGGTTAAATATCTGACTTTGGCTCAGGTCATGATGTCACGGCTTGTGAGTTCAAGCCCCACATCAGGCTCTGTGCTGACAGATCCTGTCTGTCTGTCTGTCTCTCTCTCTCTCTCTCTCTCTCTCTCTCTCTCTTTCTCTCTCTGCCCTTCCCCCATTCATGCTCTGTCTCTGTCTCTAAAAATAATTGAACATTAAGAAAAATAAAAAAAATAAATAAAAGGATTACCCTGGGCCTCTGTATTAAGAATAGACTTTAGTTGGTCATGGTGGAAACAGGAAAACCAGTTAAGTGAATATTCTAATAATCTTATTTTTTTTTTAATATATGAAATTTATTGTCAAATTGGTTTCCATACAACACCCAGTGCTCATCCCAAAAGGTGCCCTCCTCAATACCCATCACCCACCCTCCCCTCCCTCCCACCCCCCATCAACCCTCAGTTTGTTCTCAGTTTTTAACAGTCTCTTATGCTTTGGCTCTCTCCCACTCTAACCTCTTTTTTTTTTTTCCTTCCCCTCCCCCATGGGTTTCTGTTAAGTTTCTCAGGATCCACATAAGAGTGAAACCATATGGTATCTGTCTTTCTCTGTATGGCTTATTTCACTTAGCATCACACTCTCCAGTTCCATCCACGTTGCTACAAAAGGCCATACTTCATTTTTTCTCATTGCCACGTAGTATTCCATTGTGTGTATAAACCACAATTTCTTTATCCATTCATCAGTTGATGGACATTTAGGCTCTTTCCATAATTTGGCTATTGTTGAGAGTGCTGCTATAAACATTTGGGTACAAGTGCCCCTATGCATCAGTACTCCTGTATCCCTTGGATAAATTCCTAGCAGTGCTATTGCTGGGTCATAGGGTAGATCTATTTTTAATTTTCTGAGGAACCTCCACACTGCTTTCCAGAGTGGCTGCACCAATTTGCATTCCCACCAACAGTGCAAGAGGGTTCCCATTTCTCCACATCCTCTCCAGCATCTATAGTCTCCTGATTTGTTCATTTTGGCCACTCTGACTGGCGTGAGGTGATATCTGAGTGTGGTTTTGATTTGTATTTCCCTGATAAGGAGCGACGTTGAACATCTTTTCATGTGCCTGTTGGCCATCTGGATGTCTTCTTTAGAGAAGTGTCTATTCATGTTTTCTGCCCATTTCTTCACTGGGTTATTTGTTTTTCGGGTGTGGAGTTTGGTGAGCTCTTTATAGATTTTGGATACTAGCCCTTTGTCCGATATGTCATTTGCAAATATCTTTTCCCATTCCGTTGGTTGCCTTTTAGTTTTGTTGGTTGTTTCCTTTGCTGTGCAGAAGCTTTTTATCTTCATAAGGTCCCAGTAATTCACTTTTGCTTTTAATTCCCTTGCCTTTGGGGATGTGTTGAGTAAGAGATTGCTACAGCTGAGATCAGAGAGGTCTTTTCCTGCTTTCTCCTCTAAGGTTTTGATGGTTTCCTGTCTCACATTCAGGTCCTTTATCCATTTTGAGTTTATTTTTGTGAATGGTGTGAGAAAGTGGTCTAGTTTCAACCTTCTGCATGTTGCTGTCCAGTTCTCCCAGCACCATTTGTTAAAGAGACTGTCTTTTTTCCATTGGATGTTCTTTCCTGCTTTGTCAAAGATGAGTTGGCCATATGTTTGTGGGTCTAGTTCTGGGGTTTCTATTCTATTCCATTGGTCTATGTGTCTGTTTTTGTGCCATCTAACAATCTTAGATGGGAAATATTTATGTTTTGGTTCAGAGTGGTAGCGGTAGAAATAGTTAAAGGTTTCGTATGATATATTTTGAACAAAACTGCCGAGGTTTGCAGCAAGATTGCTTATGTAATATGAAAGATGGAAGTGACAAGTTCTTTTGGTTACAACAACTGAAAATATGAGTTATCATTTACTGAGATGAGGGAAATAGGAAGTAAGAACAAGTTTTGTTGAAAACATGATGATTTAGTTTTATTATATCTTATAGTTGTGATTTATATTAGATAGATATCCAAGTAAAGATGTCCATGTTGTTGCAGGATATCCTCCTTTTTTATGGCTGAATAATATTCCTGTGTGTGTGTGTGTGTGTGTGTGTGTGTGTGTGTATGCACCACATTTACTTATCCACTCATCTGCTAGTGGACAGTTGGGTTATTTTCACATCTTAGCTATTATAAATACTGATACTATGAACCTGGGGATAGGGATGCAGAATATCTTTGATGTCTTGTTTTCCTTTCCTTTGGATGTATTACCAGAAGTGAAATTGCTGGATCATAAGGCAATTCTATTTTTAATTTACTGAGTAAACTCCATATGGTTTTCCGTAGTTGTTTCCATGTGCAGTCCCACCAACAGTGCACAAAGGTATACTTTTCTCCATATTCTTGTCAATATTTGTTATCTATTGTCTTTTTTGGTGTTAGCTCTTCTAACAGGCATGAGGTCTATGTCATTGTTTTGATTTGCATGTACCTTTTGATTAGTGATGTTGAGCACCTTTTCATATACTGTTGGCCATTCATTTATCTTCTTTTGGAAAAATTTCTGTTCAGGAACTGTGCCATTTTTAATTCAATGATTATGATGATGATGATTACTTTTGCTATAGAGTTATATGGATTCTTCATATATTTTGGATATTAACCCCTTATCAGATATGTGGTTTGCAATTTTTTTCCTTTTCTCATGTTTTATGTTCATTTTGTTGATTATTTCTTTTACTGTGCAGAAGACTTTTAGTTCAATGTAGTCCCACTTGTCTATTTTTTTTTTTTTTTTGCTGCTTGTGTTTTAGGTTGTCAGATCCCAAAAAATCATTGCTAAGACTTATGTCAAAGAGCTTTTCAGATTTCCAGTCTTACATTTAAGACTTTAGTCCATTTTGAGTTAATTTTTGTGAGTAGTATGAGATAGGGGTCTAGTTTCATTCTTTTACATATGAATATCCAATTTTCCCCATATCATTTGTTGAAGAAACAGTGTGTGTGTGTGTGTGTGTGTGTGTGTGTGTGTGTGTGTATTCTTGGCTCCATTGAGTATTCTTGGCTCCCCTGTAAAATATTAGTTGACCACATTTTTTTGTCTGTTTTTAGAGAAAGGGGAAATAACATATTTTTGTGCTGAGGGGGATAAACCAAAAGAAAAAAAATGATGGTGGAGAAGAAAGAGGAGAATTTCTGGAATAATATCCTTGAGAAGGTAAGAAGGATGGGATCTAATGCATAGATGAAAGTGTTAGAATTAAGTAGGATCAAAAACAGTTTAGCCATAAAAGGAGGGAAGGCAGAATATATGTACTTGGTTGCAAATGAATGGGTTTATTTGGTAGTGAGAGCCTATGGAAGGTTTCTGATTGTTTTTATTATCAGAGAAATAGGCCATCTTCTGAGGGTAAGGGTAGGGAATGTATTGGAAATAGATAATATGACCAAGCCGAAGAAAAATCCTATGTAAAAAAGACTTGCCCTTTTAAGTAAAATAGACCAATTGAGCTAATAATATTTAGGCTGAACTAAGGACCAAATAAGCCACTCTCCCTCTCCATTGCAGTACCCATCACACAGCTCTCTTCTGATGAACCCTGTAAACAGCGAGGGTCAGGAACTGAGGTAGACTGAAGACACCTTGTTCAGAGCACAGCTGCTACAGTGGATCTTACAGATATATATTCTTCTTAGATAATGACCTGTGTCCCTACTCTGTTCTAGCTTTCTCTGGATAGGAAAATAAGAGTCCCTGGAAGCTGGACTATGGTCCAGGAGTTGCTATTCATACTGCATTAATTATAAGCCATATCCAACTCAAGGGTATAAATGTATGTTATAGGAGCATTCTGCTATAGGGCCAAGTATAAGATATTTGGGAATGATCAGTTGGTTGCTCTCCCAATATTTTGAGTTTTTGGTTTACAACATGCAAATACACTTTTTTTTTCCTTTATTGTGCTTGGTAAACAGTGTGGTTATTAGAGTCAAACCGCATGAGTGGTCTTAGGAGAATTGGTATAGACCATGTGTAAATTAATCAAGTTAAGCTAAAAGCTACTCTGTGGTAGATAATATGTTTGTGAATAACCTGAGAGGAATCAAGGAATTAAGTGCAGTAAGAATCATGGTTCACAGAGAGATGAGAACCATGATATTTTTTTTGTTTATTTATTTTTGAGAGAAAAAGAGAGAGAGAGCACAAACAGGGGAGGGGCAGGGAGGGAGAGAGAGAGAAAGAGAGACATACAATCTGAAGCAGGCTCTAGGCTCTGAGCTGGCAGCACAGAGCCCATCGTGGGGCTCAAACTCACGAACCACAGATCATGACCTGAGCCAAAGTCGGACACTTCACTGACTGAGCCACCCAGGCGCCCCAAGGGAATCGTGATATTCTTAAACCTAGAATGACTAAATCAATTGAGGAGAGCCCAGCAACTGTTAATGTATCTTGTCTGAAAGATCAGGGCACTTGGTCACTTAACTGTGGCATGGAAGGGGATCTTTATTATTAGATTATGAATGAAATACTATGAATTCATCCCTATCCAATATTTTATAACATGCAAATCTTATTGTAATTTTAGAATTAATGGATTAATTAAATCTCCTATAACACGAGGGGCCAGTTTCATAGCATGAATGTAAATCTAGGATATAGAAAACTAGAAAGAATTGGTCCACCTCTGGGCTTGTTTTTCACAGTTGAATTATTGATTTGGTCAAGGTTCTCCCAAGTCTCAGCTATGAAACAATGATTTACACATAATAGATGTTCAATAAACATGAATGATTGATTGTTTATGATTTAAATCATACACAGTTGCTGTTTATAAACTCGTGCTTCCCAGCTACACAGATTTTTTGCTTATTAGCTTTGTGCAGGCATGTTTTCTTGTCTTTCTTTTTTTTCTAAGTAAGTAACCTAAAGGTAATTACAATTATTGCTACAGAATTGGGAGTGGGATTCTTAGATTTCATGAGAGCAACATCAGTATACAGTATAATTTTATATTGGATTCTATCATTAATTGAAGTGTATATATAACTGTGGTATTTGTGATTTCACATTTGTTTGTGGAATAAAAGTAAAATATGATCTTGAACAATTAAAAAAATATTTGATCTTTTTGAGTCTGATATTTTAGAAACAATATCCCATCATACTACTATCAAATGTAAAAAAAAAAAATTATAGTTAATCAGTCTTTCACACAGCTTAGTTCTCAGTGTTTGAGATATTTCTATTTCTCCATGAAGAAAATACCCAGGGTAGCTTTGGATGACTTTTCCATTAAAAACACCAAACTATTAGTGTAGATTATAATTTCAAGGAAATGTGAAATAGTAATAAATGATTACCAGACTATCAAAAATTTGATGAAGATTTACAATGATGAGTTAGAGGAAGGTGGAAATGGAGAAAATATTGTATATGTGTTTCTAACAGGAATGGATTGTTTAATGAATGAAATGTTTGTTATTTTAAGAGTTTTTAGTCAGTCCTCAATTAGTAGGTTGCAGCCAACTTATATGTATCTAAAACGGTTTTGTACTGTTTTTAAAGCATTTTGGAGATACTAGAAATTTTAGAGATTGTGAATCTTGCATAAAATAATTGTGTAAAAGTTTCCACTTATTTTAGATATATAGACTCTAAATTTAGCAATTAATAAAAATTTGGAGAAATTCTAGACTCGGCATTTCTTTCCATCAGAAACTGTGAATTCTAACTTACACTGTCTTTAGGAAATTATATTATTTTCACAACTCTGCCTTCTTGTGATAAATTCTGAAATGTAAATGATATATATCATTATGAAATTTTAATTTAAAAAAATGTAGCTGATTTACTCTAATAGTTTTAATTCAAAACCTCAAATTTACTTTTGTGAGTCAAACTCTTTATTAATGTTTATTTTTAAGCCACTTTTTAAACAATAAGATATTCTTAACAATGGTGACGTTTAGGGGCATCTGCGTGGCTCAGTTGGTTAAACCTCCAACTTTGGTCTCACGGTTTGTGAGTTTGGGCCCCACTTTGGGCTCTCTGCTGACAGCTCAGAGCCTGGAGCCTGCTTTGGATTCTGTGTGTGTGTCTCTTTCTTTGCCCTCTCCCACTTGTTCTCTCTCTCTCTCTCAAAAAATAAATAAATATAAAAAAATTTAAAACAAAAGAATGGTAAAGTTTAGGCTGTGTCTAGGATAACAGAATCAACTCTTGTTTAGAACAAGGCCTACTAAAATAAAACAAGACAAATTCACAAATAGATACAGACCTGTACATGAGAAATGAGGACATGGGAGACTAGTTGTGATCTTCAGAGGCACACCAGCAGTTTTATGTTATTTTGGCTCTGACTAAATAGATAAACTGGTTTTTGCATTCGGATCTATCAAATAAAATCCAGAGAATTCTACTGATTCTTTCATGTTTCTGAATAGAACATAAATGAACATAAATGTTCTTAAATTGATTCCTAGTATGCTAATGTTTGTCCACAGACATTTCAGATCTCATTCAAACTAATATAACTAATGTAAGATGAATGGAAGTCATACAATGTTATATTTATGCCACAAATGGGACTATCATATTTTGTCATTTGATGAAATGTGGAACAGCAACTTAGATCCCTTCATGGTTACATTAGATAATTCACCTTTCTTCTCAGTGATTTGTCCTGATACTATGGAATGTCACTCCACCTCAGGTAAATTCCTAGTTTTTGGTAGAGCAGAAAGTCCAAAGTCCAGAGTTTCTCCAACTCTTAGTCTCTATGCTGCTGATGACAATGTAGTCCAGTAAACTCACAGAAGCCACATTCTATGTAATTCTAAATATTATTTAGAATCATGTATTTTTAGTTCCCCTTTGGAATAAATTGAAAGGTTTCAAGGAATGGTACTTCAAATTTATCAAAATGTGATTAGATATATATTGGTGCAATATCATTTTTTTTAATATCCTGATACTCAAATTTAGTCATTTCTTTTGTCTTTGGCTATGATAGTCTCCACACTGATGTCTCTTTTTTCAGTTTTTTTTTCTCTTCCACCTAACCACTGGTATTCTCTCTCCTTTTAGATTTCTTTAGTGGTTTTTCATTGTTTCATAGAGGAGGCTAAGCTTATTTGTTTGGCATTCAAAGCTTTTCATGACTTGACCTGTGTCAGCCTCAATTGTTTTATTTCCTATCCTTCTCTGTTTTGTAGGTTATTCTTTAGCATTCTACACTTGCTTGTTGTTTCCCTGTTCACATGATGCTTTGTCTCCCACTTTGTCAAGGTGCCTTTTAGCCAGAAAAGTCTTTACCTTCCTCTTTACCTGCTTACTTGTATTTACCTCTTAAAACTCTATTTTGACCCACTCCAGAGATTCTTTCCAATTAGTAATTCCACCCCTAACCTGGATTCCTATCTTTGGTGCTTTTATAATACCTGTTGGAGTTCAAGGCCTGCCAGTAACTGTGTCTTTCCTATGGGCTTCCTTTCAAAGAAGCTAATCTGTTAAAGAAGAGTAGTCTAATGGGGAACAAAGGAATGATGTATTAATTACTTTACATGTGCCTGATAATCCCCACTACAAGGGAAATTGGATTGGAGAACATGACTTAGGTCAAGAGGCTTAAGCCAGATTCCTTGATTCTATTTCCCTGTGTAATCTTTTTCACCTCTATTGAATGTGTGAGCCAGTCAGGACTACCCTCTTCTCTTTCAGTTCCATTTATTTATCCATACAGTTGTTAGGGATAATTGGACTCTAAGATTTAAAGAAAGTGGAATTAGGATCAAACGACCTGGCTTAGACATCTTGACCCAGGTCTCATTCTCCAGTCCAGTTTTGCTCCATAGCTGAGCCTCACTAACTGACTTGGAACGCCAGCCTACATCCAGGCCATTCATTCAGCAAATGTGTGTGATAACCATCTATGCCTCAGTATCTTTTGTTCTGGATGCTGGAGATTTAACAGTGGGGAACTTAGAGACAAGGGGCCTCCCTTCCAATTCACGTTGGTCTGAGGGTATAGAAGGAGTTTGTGACTCATGAGATGTTTCATAATCTGCATTTATCATCTGTATCTCATGTAACTTCTGAATCTCTCTAGATGCTGACTTCTGTCCAGTTCCTCAGAAATACCATGCAATTGTCTATTACTAATCAATGCAGTTGTAAATACACAGGTGCCAAGCATGCTTGGCAATATAGTATAAGGTATTTGTTCTTGTTTTGTATAAGTGATGTGTAATCAATGTACAAATCAGATAACATGGTTGAGAAAAAGGGAAAAAATGAAATAGAAGAAAATCCACAATCCAGATAAAACCACTGTTAACATTTTATGATGAAGCCTCAAAATGTGAGTAAATCTACGCAAGGTGATCAAGTTTGTGTTAGAATTGCAACTGGAACCAAATGTTTCTAGTGAAACTTCATGTTGACGATAACTATTATAAGGATAATGATGATGGTGTCAAAGTAGCATTTTTTTATACATCTGCTACATATCAGGCAATGTAGTAGGCTACATTATCTAATCTCCACAAACTTTTAAGGTAGGCATAGTTATTCCCATTTTATAGATGTATAAATAGACCCAGAGAAATTATATATATATTTATTGAACACTTAGCTCCATTTCCAAATATAACTTTTGAGAAATCATAGTTTGTATGTTTATATACAAGTACACACAATTCGTGTAAATCCAGAATGGCTTCCAAAGGTCACAGGATGCTTGGAAAGAAATTCAGAGATAATTTTAGAGTAATAATCCAAAAGGCGTTGAAAAGAAATAAGTAATGTTTTGATGATCAGAACAGTTCCTTATCTCAGAAAATCCCAGGTTGGGAGAAATAACAGCTAGAGTGATTCAGCACTTGAAGTAGAAGGGATAGATTGTTCTGTTGTGCACAGGACTTCTATATTTTAAAAGTTGTAATGTTTTTACTTAGAGAATGAATTGGATTTCTAGGGATACGTGGTGCATACTACAATTTAAAATTATTGGACTGTCTTCACATTTTTGAGAGTTCCTCAGTTTGAAAGAACAAAGCTTTCCTATAACACCAGGCAAATTGCTCAGCAAGTCATATGCTGGTTGATCACCTCTGAGCAGAAATGCTCACAGCAATGCTGAAACTTTCTTGTAATTTTGCAGCCTCTCGGAATCATTATCCTAGAACCCCAATCATTTTTTTTAATTGAAGCATCTCAAAATCTTATGATTTTATGAGTAATGTAAAATAATTTAAGCATTTTATAACTTTATATTTTCATATAATTCTTAAAACCCGTGCTCAGTCTGTTTTGTAGACTGATGATATGTGACTGAAACTTTATGTAAACCACATCAAATTTAGTTTTGAAACACAAATAAAAGCATTTTAATTTGTAGTGGACCTTCCAGAAAGAGAAAATAATTTGTTTAAAGGCTTTCTTGATTTTTGTGGGTTACAACAGACCAAACAAGAAATTAACTGATGATTTTACAAATGATCCTTATGAAGTAGTGTAGCTGAGTGCCAGGTATAACAATGTGACAAAAGAGAGACATAGATCTTTCAGTGTTGGTCTGAAGAGATTAATGGGAAAAAAAGCTAGTATAGCTACAATTTCTACTGCTTCTCTCTTTGCTACAGAATTATTCAGAAAAACAATGTGGGCTCATTTATATCCAGTGACCTTACTGTATGTCCCAGAGATATCATAGTTATCTTGTGCTATTAAGCTTTCTTTAGAAAATGTAAGATTAATATTAGTTTAATTGAAAGATTGAACAGAAACACTGACATCCATTCAACCAAATCATTAAATTCAACACTCCATATGGACACAAAGAACATCTAATTTATCCAATTAAAATAATTTCTGTGCCCTTCAAAGGTGTATTGCCATAACAAGCGATGAACCAGTTTTTAATAATGCTCCACTCTGTCCTCTTATGATGACTGTAACAGAAAAGAGGTATTTTATTTGATGGACTAGGTAACTTGGATCCTCAGCCTAAGCTTCAAATGTTAACAAAGAAAATAATAGAGTCTCCTTTAATAATGCTCCTGCTAGAAAATTTTGGCAAATAAATGTATTTACTTTGTTGTCGGTTCCACATGAATTATTTTATTGGCAGGTTTATTTATTAATTATCCAGAGCAATGGTTTTGAGAAGCTCAAGCAAGCCTACTGAATAATAGATAATGTAGTCTTCTCAATAATTCCATCAGGGATATTCAAGTTATTCCTGACAATAACAAAAACTGTTCTGAAACAGAAGCAACTTAGGAAAAATATCTGAAACTTGAATTCAAGTGCATATTAATGTAAAATAACTTGGTATTTTTCTAAATGGACTGTCAAAAAATGTAATGTAATGCCTCAACTTTACAATAAAATGGTATGGACTTCTAGGGACCTCTAGTACAAAGTACTGTAGGAGAGAGAAGATGGAAGAACCATGAGTTTATTCCTTTTTGGGGGTGTGTGGGGAATGAACAAGAGAGAGAATGCAGTTAGAGAAAATTTAAGCCTATGAAAATTAAACATATTTTTGTGATAGAATAGATAATTTAAATATGTTTATATATTACTATATGGATGAGTTAAATCCCAGAATACTGATGGGATTGACAAGTAATATTATTGTAGAGAACAGAAGTGATGGCAGATTGGAGTTCCATTTTTTTTTTTACTTTTTTTTTCCAAGTGAGAAAAAAAGGCAATTCTACAAATGATAGGCCGGTGACCTACATTTTTGACCTTAAGGCATTCTATACTATATTATCTAAAATAATTCATGAGTATACAGAAAATAAAGTGATAACCACTATGAACTATCTTGTCAAGTCCTACTAAAAGTTATGGTTGTTATTATTTTTTGCTGTGTTCACTGGACAGAGTTCACAGTTCAATCAAAGAAACATGATAGAACTGGTGTAACTAAGTTACTGTCCACCAAGGCATTTGAGAGTGTCCAATGCCAAACTATTGAACAGTCTGGAGACATGTAGCTTATGTGATAGCATAGGCAGGCAAGTTAGTAACTCATTGATTGATTCTATTCTAAATATGCTTCTGAATGGATTGATGTCTGGAGAAAAATGGTGTTTGATGGTGTGCTATGGGCTCCATCCTTGGTTATGTCTTGGTCAATATCTTCATTCATGATTTGGATGAACAATGAATGACGTGTGAATCACTTTCAGAAAATAGAAAGTAAGCTAAATGGGGGTGTCTGGGTGGCTCAGTTGAGTGTCATATTCTTGATTTGGGCTCAGGTCATGATCTCACCATTCATGAGATCAAGCCTGCAGTAGACTCTGCGCTTGTGGTGCATTGCCTGCTTGGGGTTCTCTCTCTCTCTCTCTCTCTCTCTCTCTCAAAATAAATAAATAAATAAACATTAAAAGAAAGAAAGTAAGCTACACCAAAAATTAATCATCCCTTAACATAGTTGTCCATGAAAGGGAGGTATATGCAAAAACAATCTCCAAAGGTGGAAGGAGCTATAAGACCAAAGAAAAATGGTTAACAACTCCAGATTTATAGGAAATGCTCAGGGACAGACGTCTTGAGCAATGCAAAAGGAATATATCTCTGCATATCCACCTTCTGTAAGACCTACCTTTATAGCTGGGTCCTTATAGAGGTTGGGGATGTGCCCGGAGACCACCCAAGAAGAAATGTTTGAGAATCATAATCACATGTCCAGAGAAGATCAAGGATGTGATGCCCCAAGGATGTGGTATGGTTAAACAGAGAGGATGTGTATGTTGGGGGGGCAGTGAGGGGGGCCAGGGGCTGTGACTAAGAAGGCTTCAGGTTAAAGAGTGGTAATCGTGGCCAATCTGTACAATCTGGTATCAGTCTGGTTTATACAATAGTAAAACGCACTATGCATTTTTAAATAAATAGGTTATTTATTCAAAGAGGTCTTAGGTCGAGCAATGAATTGAATATGTAATAAAAATATTTGATTAGGATTAAAATGGCAACTTACAAGTGAAGGGTCATAGAAAAAGGGCATTAGTGTACAAAAGATTTAGTGAATAACAAGGTAGCAAGCTCTAAGGGGTTACTAGTGAGATTCGACTCCCCAAGAACCAGCCTGTCCTTATCACAGAAGCAAATCAGAATTCTGGTCATATCAATGTCTAATAAATTACAATTTATATATTGAATGGCTCCACCATATTCCATGCAGGTCAGATCATAACTGGAATCCTGTTCAATTCTAGGTGCCATTCTTCATATGGGACATGGATAAACTAGAGCATATCTGGGATGGAAGACAGTTGTGGAAACAGCCATCTAGTTAGGATATTTGCGCCAAATATCTTCCTCTGATATTAAAAATTCATAAGATTTGATATTTATAAAATATAGGGAAGAATATCTTCTATCCACTGAAATCTCATGTCCAATCCACTATTTTATGGAAACTTTTTCACATAGTCATAATAGGTTTTGCTCCAATAAATCCTGTACTCTAGAAAATTCTTATTTTTGACTTCTTGGTTGCATTTGGCAGTGTTAAACACATTCTACTTTTTGAAACTCTCTTTCCTTGGCTTCTTGAGCAGCACTATCTCCTTTCAGTTTCTGGCCATGACTTCTCATATATCTTTAAAGGCTGCTTTCCACCCCCCCCATTCCCTTAAATATTGGCATTCCCCACTCTTTCATCCCATTTCCTCTCATGTGTCATTGCACATTCTCTGCCTAGAATCTTGTCCATTGTCATCCATGTGCTGGTGACTTTCTAGTCCATGTATCAGTACCAGACCTCTCTCCTGAATTCCAGGCACACTTACCCAGTGATCTATTGGACATTTCCACTCAAGTGGAAATATATTTTGGTGAAAGGTTTGAGGGAAGAAATCATTTTATTTCTCAAATGGCAAAATGCTCATTCCTACCTCTTAGATATTTACAAATGAAGACACACATGCCTTTTCTAAGGCCACATCCACAGCAATAACTCACTGCCTGACTGAGCAGACTCTTAATCAGTACTGGCAAATGAATGGCTGAATTAATCAGTGAGGGAATCATCAAATTCAGACACTTCTCCACCATAAATAAGATTTCCATAGCAATTACCCTTCTCAAAGCCACCATCATTTCCCAGTTGGGATACAGCAGTAGAATTCCGGGTGATCTCTCTTAAAACCATATTGCTTTTAGAAAACTTTCATAAAGCAATCTGTGTGTATAAAGCCAAAGCTAGCTTCCTAAAACAAATCTGATCCAGGTCAATCTCTTGTTTAATTTATTCCAATGGATTGTTCTTGAGCTTGATCTCCAGGAGCTCTACAGTCTGTTTCCTGCTTTCTAATTTATGAAGTTTCTCCATCACTTTTTATGCTACCAACACCCTGGATATTTTACTTTCTTAGATATGCTGTATGCTATCACACTCATAATTGCCATTTCCCCCTGGCTACTTGTCTTCAAGTCTTGGCATGAAGTTACTTCAGACACCTTCCCTGATTTTTTTTTTTGGCCAAGTTGTCTTTTCTTTAGCTTTCAAAGATGCTTGGTAAAGCCTTTTCATAGTATTTATTCTTACAGATTTTCATAATTTCTTGTTTAATTATACATCTTCTTCATTAGTTTGTTATCTGTGTAGGGCAGGGCCAGGATGATCTTGTCTATGTTAGGTTCCCAGCTGCTAGTACAGTGCCTGGCACTTCATAGGTGTGCAGTTCTTGGATGCATAAAAAGAGCAGCTATAGCATATTCACAGATTGTCCTTCCTGTTTCTGTTGGATTGTGCTATTCATCAAGAGTTGATACAATTTAATGCATGACAAAGAAAATCAAACACCACTAAAATCATTCTGTTTTGAAGTGCAGTAATATGTTTGCAGACCAGAAGTTTAATTAAAAATGAATGACTTATGTAAAGAAATATAACAATTGGATTCACAGAACTGCACTCTATAGTCTATTAACTCTAGTATTTGTAATGTAGTGTAGCAAATAATATGTCTAAAAAGAGTTAGGAACAATATTTAAATAGACTTAGTATTGTTTCAAGATTAGTTGGGGAATCAATTAAATAGGAAGTTGAAAGAAAAAGACAAGTATACCTTACTTATATAAAGCATTCAGAATTAAAAATATAGAACTAAAATTTTAGTCCATATATTTTAGCTTAGTTTCTTATTCACTCCGACATGAGCCCTGTGAGGTTTATGACATATTGACAAATGAAAAAAATGAGACCCAAAAAGGTTAACAGGTACAAAGTAAAGGAGTTCCTAAGTGTCAAGGTTAGACCTCAAACCTAAATCTTCTAACTCCTCACCCCATGTTTTATGCACTGGGCTAAATAGAGTATCTTGTAACTCACTTTACATAATTTTCTGGTCCATTTGCTCACTTGCTTCAGTAAATGTGCTCTTCCATTAGTTCACGTACCACTACATTTTGCCTTCTTTGTATCTCCACTTTAGCCCAGAGCAAACAATTCATTTCAAAAAACGTGGTTTCCATAAAATGTTAGGAAAGTGAGAGAAGAGTGAACCTGTAGAGACCCAACCATCTTCCTCCAGAAATGATAGGCAAATGAGTTGTATAATTAAGGGAAGATTGAGAAGTCTTTTAAAACAACTAAGACAACATGCATGTGATACTTACACGTATTAACTTATGTAGTCCTCACGATAGCCCTGTGAAGCAAGTACTATTGCTACACCCCAATTTACAGATGAGAAGACAGAGGCACAAAAAGGTTCAGCACTTCCTTGAAGTGGTAAGTGGTAAATGTGTAGATGGGATTTGAATCCAGATCATTAGTTCCCAAAGACCATTTTTAACCACTAGGGCAATCTGTTTCTCAATAACCATTTTCTCTTTACTCCCTTAGATTTTTTAAATTCATTTATTCAACAAACATTTCTCAAACACCTAACATTAATCAGTCACTGGAGGAGAAAATCAGTTATGGTTCTTGCTCTTATGGAACTTTATTTGCTTTTTTCTACTGATATTGAATATTCTGTGGAATGTATTTTTCTCCCTCTTCCTCAGTTGGATGTCTAATGGAGGTCCAACTATGTAGCAAGATGAAAACTTGATGTTTGAAAAGTTGCAGTATAACAGGCAAACTCATATAGTTTCTTTTATATGGAAAGATAAGACTGCATAGATTTAGATGTGCATCTTTGCAAGTGTGGACATGAGCAGCTGACGTTGCAGGCAATGGAGTGTAAAGGTAGCAGATCAGACAAACGGGAAGTGTGCAAGTGTGTGTGTGTGTGTGTGTGTGTGTGTGTGTGGTGTTAGTACAGAGGCTAACAGTATAGAAAGAGAAATTGAATTGCTTGTTACAGAAATACCAGTGTTGTAAAGATGAAAAAAGGAGAAGCTGACAATAGGGGAAGAGATAATTGCTGGTCCAAAATGCAGAAAAGGAAAACAAAAACAGTTTTTAATAGCTCTGGACAAAAGGCTACATAATAATATTTAAAAGTTATAACAATCCCATGTAAGTAATTTTTATGCAAAGTAATAGCAGTTAGAAAGGAAAAGAAATCTAGGGAACATTTATTATTAAAATATTCTTTAAATAGCTAAAGCATTAGTTATTAGTGATTTCTCCTTTCTTTATTTCCCTTTTATCCATTCCTACCCATTCTAATTGCTTCCTTTCTCCTCAGTATCTTCTCTTCAACCCCCTTAGTGTAGTATAACTCCTTTAGAGGAAGTTAGAGCTACCACAATATGCTCTATGATATACTGCAGGACTTTTGTCCAAACTGTCATCCCCACCTGATGTTTTGTGAATCTGAATACCTTAGTATAAACTCTGCCCTAAGCACCTAACATGAACATCACATAAATTCCTAGGCACTTCTGGGACGACTGGTTGACTCAGTCAGTTAAGCATCTGACTTTTGATTTCGTCTCAGGTCATGATCTCAAGGTTTGTGAGTTCAAGCCCTGATGTCAGTCTCTGCGATGACAGTATGCAGCCTGCTTGCGATACTCTCTCCCTCTCTCTCTGCCCCTCCCCCCTTCTCAAAATAAATGAGTAAACATTTAAAAAAATTCCTATGCACTTAATATTGGGAAAATGTCAGAAAATTGGAATCAGTTCAGAAAAGAGTAACAACTGAATAGAAACTGGGGGAAGGTGATGATTTATGAGGAGATGATAAATTAAATATATACTGTACATAATCCTAGACATATGCAATATAAAACTTCACAGTGACAATATGGTAAATAAAAAAAACCTAATAATTTCAATGAAATTTTTAAGTACATTTCAGCAGAGATAATATTTAACTTGTTTAAATTTTGATGGTTGATTAGCAATTAGCAATTGATGATTGCTGATCACCACTGATAACTGATAGTAAATAATAGTCATTATTTAAAATTCCTAGTAATTTTGTAGAACTAGTATGGTTTCTAGATGTTAACTGTGACCCAGACTGTTTTATTGTCATGAATATTTATATTCAGTATTGGTTAGCCCTGCTCAACAGTTAATGAAAAATAACCAAAATTACAGTGTTTATAAGATTACTTTATTCAATATCTAGCACATATTAAGCTCTTACTAATGTTTTTCTTGAACAAGCAAATAAATACCAAGAAATCATATTGGCAAAAAGGGTAATGTCTATAATCTGAAGTGGTAGCAAGATGAAAGTTAAAAATTTATAATTTTCAACATTCACCCATTACATGGATGACTCAAAGTATGGAAGCAGAGCTCCAAAAGAATTTGGAAACAGCCATTATTCTTTTAATGTAAATATTGATGAAAAAACTATTTAGTGGAGAGATATATGACTCTAACAATATCTGTATTGATATTAGAATAATATGCTACTGAATTCAGTAATTCATTGTCAGATTTGGGAATCTCACACCATAGTTGGTGATTTTAAATATGGCATATTACCAATTCCTATAGAAGATAATATAAAATGCACTTTCTTAAAAATCTCAGTATAGCATTTATTGCAATCTATATTTTGATCAGAAATTTACTCCATACTTTTCGAATTCAAGTTTTGCGTCAGAGCCCAATAAGGTATGATTAATGAAGATTTTGTAGATGCAGGTTATAGTAATCAATTGATTTATTATAAATGAGTAATTATATTTATTAGTTCATTGCACACATTTGTTCAGTTCCTGTTATATGCCAGGCTTAGTTAAGAGAGAATCAGGTTTTTCAAATTGTCACATGCTCAGACTGTCATAGGAGACCAAATCTTTAGCAACCACTATTTCAGTTTGACTTTTAATTATTTAGTCCATCTGGACTTTATTTTGATTTATGTTGTGAGAAAATAATGCTCTAAGCCTCATTTTGGTCTAGGTCACAATAGTCATTAATTAATTCCCAGTTTCTGTTACATCTTTTATTATTTGCTAGGTACCTATATATCCTAAGACTTATTCTAGTATTGTTTATTTGTCCACTGAATGACTTGTTGATCCTATAATCAGTTTTATTATATATTTTAATATCTGATAGGACAACTGCTCTCTTTCACTCATTCCCCCCCCCCAAATTTGGTAGCTTTAAAATTCATACATTTGTCACAATTTAAATTCATCTGTCAGCTAATAAAATGATTGGTTTTTAATTTTTTTTTTTAATTTGACATTGTTTCAACCTCTAAGTGTCCTTAGAAAGATTTGCTATATTGGTTTTGTTAAATCTTTCACAATTCAACACTTGGTGGGTCTCTTTATTCATTTTGAAGTTTCATTTGTAAAGAAATTACAGGTTTCCTAAGTGATTTTCTTAGATTACCTATGTATTTTTGGCTATTGAAAAGGAATTTTCCCCAATCTCATCTTCAAACTGGTTACGGATGAAGTAAAGAAAGGCCATGGGTTTTGTTTATATTAATATTTTACTCAATGACTGAATTATCTTATTAATTCTACATTGTTTTCTACTATTCTCCTCTTTAACAGGTATATATACTATACCATATATATATATTACCATATATGTGTGTATATATACACACACACACACACACACACACACACATATAACAGGTATATATACTTATATATTATAATTATAATATATATTAAGTAATATATAATATAATGTAATATTAAGTAATATATAATTATTTTATTAGACATATAATATAATATAAATTATAATTATAAAATTATAATATAATATTAAGTAATATCCAGACCAATGTTTATAATATTGTAGAGGGTTGTGATGGTGTTTAATACAAATGATGCTGGTTTTTCACTCTTAGAAGGGATTAAGACCAATCCCTCTTGATCCTTGTATTTTAAGCATTGCTGGCAGTAGCGTATGACAACTCCTCAGCTCTGGTGTTGTCAAGTGCAAGAGACAATGACAATGTATAAATGAATGTGCATGTTGGTGTTTTAATAAAGCTTTATAAAAGCAGGCTCCAAGTCATATTTGGTCCCTAGGCCATAATTTGTTGATTTTTGCTTTAACTACTAAATTCTAGTTTTCTGCTTTACTTAAAACCTGATTATTTTCATGATGTTTTCCTTTATTGACTTCATTTACTTTAATTTTACATGTTTATATGATTACTTTATTTGTATCTTTAGTAGTACAAGTGGGAATAAAAATGTCTATTGACTACTCATCATATGATTTTAAAAATTAGATTAATTCACAAATAAAGAAGTACATGTTCAATAAACATGAACATATGCTTAGTCTCACTAGAAGTGAAACAGATACACAGTTTAAAAGACGGTATATATTTATTTTTATATTCCTATCAAGCTGCCAAAAATGAAAAATCATTACCCAGTTATATGTGTAAAATGTCTGTGTATGTGAGATGAGGAGGGGAATTGGGAAGAAATGACTTTCTGATGAAATACTAAAGGGAGAATAAGCATAGATTCTTTCTGGATGATAAATGGGTGATATATGTCAAGGCCTTAAAATGCATACCATATGAACAAATATTTTTTGTAAGAATATAAGGAAATAACCAGTCTCCAAATCAGATTTGGCCCCTAGTTCAGTTCAGTTCTTCTTTTTAGTGTTTATTTTTGAGAGAGAGAGAGAGAGAGACAGAGCACAAGCTGGAGAGGGAAAGAGAGAGAGGGAGACACAGAATCCAAGGCAGTCTCCAGGCTCTGAGCTGTCAGCACAGAGCCCAATGCAGGGCTCGAAATGAGCTGAGCTGCAAGATCATGAGCTGAGCTGAAGTTGGACACTAAGTCAACTGAGTCACCCAGGTACCCCAGAACACAAGTACATTTGAATACATGTTCATGAAGGCATCATTTGATTGTAAAATAACAATCACAACTGGGAATAGATTTAATTTCAAACAGCTTGGAATTAAATGTGGAGAGACTTCTGTTTCTTATAAAGGTGGGTTGGTAATGCAGAACAATTACCCTAAAAAGATAATTTTTTTAAAACTGGAAGAAATGCAAAACATCTTCTTAAATGGATCATGTAGTTAATAAGATAGTAAGGAAATAACAGACCAAGGACAGAAAGAGCATTAGAGTTGAAAGAGGTATGTCCCAGTCAGTGGTGTGAAGCTAAATTGTAAAGCTGGTATTTTGGTAGAGTGTGAAGCAGAGATTAAATTTCAGTCCCTCTCAAAGGGAAATACAATTATTTTGGCCTGGATCCCTGAAAGGCTGCTCTCTGAAATAGGGGATATGAAATACACTCTGAGTGGTCATCTACACGGCCCCCAAACCTCAAGCCTTGTTCTCAGATGGCTACCACCCTTACAGGGTTGGCAGAAGGAAATGAAGTTTCCCTCTGAAGAAATATACCATTTCCTGGGTCTGAAATTATTTTGAAAAGTAATTTTTCAAATAAACATTCAATGAACAACCAAAGATGATGAAGTTTACAACAGGTCTAGAGAATATCAGCTGCAAGCAGCAGAAACAGCATACAACAGAAACAGACCTTGGCACTCTGGATATTAGAAATATAAAACAATTTGTGTTTTCCATGTTAGCGAGGTAAAGGCTGAGCTTAAAAATGTCAGTAAAATATAAAAACTATAAAAAATTATATGATAATTTTGAAAAGGGCCAACTTGAAACCATAACTAAAGTCTGAGATAACATTAAGGAAACAGAAGAGGGTTTACAAACAAATTATGTGTGTTTGATATATTCTGAACTGCAATGTAGGTCATTAGAAACTATCCAGAATGAAATATAGAGAGACAAAAATGAGGAAAATTCAGAAAATAGTAAGAGACCTAGAGGAGTTGATGATATTTAGAATGTTTAATTTGTGTCCCAGGAAAAAGAGAAGGAAAATTAGGCAGAGACAGTTTTGAAGCAACAATAGCTGAAAAATTTGTAAGAACCACTGAAACGCATTGATCCGTTGATTTAAGCACCTCAAGAAGCCACAAGCAAGATAAAGAAGTTTTAAAAAATCTACACTTAGACATATAATAGTGAAACTGCAGAAAAATTAACTACATGGGATGATTATACTTCCTATAGTCTTAACAACGGGATTCTGTTCAAAATATGAATCGATAATGTGTATGCACATTTATTATTCCAGAAAATGTTTATATTAAGTCAAAAACAACCATGATACAAGGACAATACCTTTTAATGCCTATATGTACACAGTGGAATGTCTTGAATCTACAGTAAAAAGTTCAAAGTTGTAATTTCTAGATGGTGGAAACTTGGGAACTGTAATCTCATTACTAATTTTTTATAATGATACATATTTTATGATTTTTCAATAGTAATTATATTATCTTAGTGTAATTTAAAAATCAAGGTAAAAATATAATACCAAGTGTTGGTGAAAAAAATTGTAACATAGATGCTTGCATAATTTGCTGGTGGGATTATATCTTGAAAGAAACTCAGTGTTGGGAAATTAGATTATATGAATAAAAAACTGTAAACATTGTCATGCTCATTGGTCTGATGATTTCATGTCTAGTTATTCTAAGGAAATAGTTATTTGCAGGCAGATTTTATGTAATGGACATAGATGCTTGATATACAAGTCCTTTGCCTAGAACACTGTCCTTTTTGGGCCCCCATCAAGTCTCAGTGGAAATAACTCTTCATCAGCATGATTTTGCTTCAATATCCAGTAGTGATTTATACTCCTGCCCAGTCCCTCCCATGATACACTGTATCACAGTTATAATTAAGTGGGTTTTTCATCATTGTCTGTATAATTGCTGTCTCTTCCTCTACTTATACTGTAAGCTCTTGGAGGCAGGAACTCCGTGTTCTTTCTTGCCTCTGCCCCCTGTGCTGGAGCACCATTTCTAGTTCATTATAAGTAATCAGTAAATTTTTAATAAATAAATATAAAATACTTCTTTCATATTTTATTTCAATAGAAAAATATAAACCTAATAAATTTTCAAAATTTCTTAATTTTTAAATGTATTATATCCATCTACTGGATACCACAGTTATTAAAAACTAGTATTTTCAAAAAATATTTAGCAACTTCTAAAGATTTTTATTGTATATTGTTATGGAAAATAACATCTATGAGAGTCTATTTGCATGATAAACTGACCTTTACAAATCTCATAGATTAAAAGAAAATCTACATAGTAAATATATTATCTTTTCTTTTTATCTGTATGAAAGTGCGTGCGCGCTCGCGCGTTTGCGCGCGCACGCGCGCGCGCGCGCGCGCGCGCGTGTGTGTGTGTGTGTGTGTGTGTGTCTTAAATAGGAGGTCAGAGAAGGCCTCACTGAAAAGTGACACTGAATAAAGATCTAAAGTTCTTGAGAGAATGAGTTACACTGATGTCAGGGGAAAGAATTTCAGGCAAGGGCACATCAAGTGCTTTGAATGGAAGTTTGATAGAATCACCAAGTTTTTACATTTAGTGTTCTTTTTTCCTGTTTGTACTAATTTTCATTGTAGTTATTTCTAAGTATGAGCTTTTATGCTTATACAACAGCAGTATGTTCATGGGAGAACAGTGGGTACAAAAGCTAGGAAGGAGAAAGAAGAAAATAAATAATAATAATCCCACCCATTACCCAATCATTCAAATACACATATCGGTTTTTTTTTTCACTTAAATTCAGGATTTTTATAACCTGAATTTTTCTGTGTTGGACTTAATAATTTTTAGACCTTATAACTAAGTTTTCACAAGAAATACATATTTGTAGTAAAAATACAAAGGAGATGAAATACAAGAATGTAAAGTCCCCTTTTCCTGAATTTCAAAAGTTCTCCACTTAACCTAGCTAGAGAGTGTTATCAGTTTGCTGTGTTTTTGTGGAGATACTCTGTTACAAAAAATAACATGTTGTTTTCTTTTTTTCCTTTTCTTTGTAAATTAAAAAAATTTTAATTTATATTTATTTTTGAGAGAGATAGAAAGACAGAGTGAACGGGGAAGAGGCAGAGAGAAAGGGAGACACAGAATCTGAAGCAGTCTCCAGTCTCTGAGCTGTCAGCACAGAGCCTAGCATGGGGCTCAAGCCCACGAACTGGGGCATCATGGCCTGAGTTGAAGTCGGAGGCCTCAACCAACTGTGCCACCCAGGCGCCCCTGTTTTCTTTTCTTTATGGTCACAATATCTGCTCTGTTTCTTTGTGTTATCTGTGGCAATATTTTGTGAACCATTGTCTTTCTAATTTAGTTTTAAAGTTAGTGGATCCATATATTAAAAAAAATAAATAAATAAATAAATAAAATAAATAAATAAATAAATAAATAAATAAATACATAAATAAAGTTAGCGGAGATTCTGGATTCTGGCAATGGGCTGTTGATTGTTGTTTCTAATATTTATTTTCACTTCATATTTTTCTGGTTTTTTTTTCATAGAATTTTAATGACATTGAGAGCCTGAAGTAAGACTTACATTCAAAACTTCATTTACTACGAGAGTTTTATATTTTTATCTTGCTTTTATTTGTTGGGTTTGTGTTTGTTTCACATTTTCATTTTTTACTTATATATTTACTGTAAGTCACCATGCATTCTTTTTATAAAGAGATAAGCTATAAATCAATTGATAGATAAATAATATTTTACTGTTGTGCTACAAAAATATGGTCACTCTATGTCAATCATCAAGAAATTGGAAAAGCCAAGTCTCGGTACAACTGAATGCTGTATGAAATAATAAAAACATATTTTTATTGACTTGGAAAGAGGTTTATGACATTTTTCTGAGTTAGAAAAAGAACAGGCCACATAGTACTGTGTATAATAACATGACTTTTAATGCAGAATTGTTTATGCAGAGTTTATCTGTATGTGCCCATATCTTCATATGCCTGACCTAGGTATTCCCATATCTACTACATATGCCCAATTTATCTATACCTATATCTATATATGCCCACGTCTATCTATGTGCAGAGAGAAGTCACAAGGGAGTTTGCCAATAGTGATGATTTGCAGGTGGTATATCTTCTGTGAATTTTTAATCTCTCACTTATACTTCTGTCGGTTGTTTGAATTTTTCATGCATCCACTTTTTTATCAAAAAGTTTTATTTTCCTGAAAGAGACTTAACACATTTTTTTCTAATATAATTGTCATGTCTAGAATGCCAAAGTTTAAAACTCAGGCAACTTGCTAACATGCAATTACAATATTTTTTCAGACTTCACTTAGATTTATGTTTAACTCCAAAACTAACAGAGCAACACATCAAATATCATTCAATAGGCTATAATTTTTGTTTACAGGTAATGCATAAAAGTTTGAAGCCAGTTTTATATGTTGCATTTAACTACAAATGGATCATTTTGCCCTAATTTCTTGTCAGCTGGTGTTTTAGAAACATTTGTAAACAGAAGGCTTCCTAGAGAATATAGAACTCATGCTTTCCCCTTTAGTGACATTATATCTTTAAATGCTAAAGTAAAATCTGTACACTAAAATAATAAAGTTTTGCTAGTTTTCATAATACATATATGTTTGCTCTGCTGTGCCAAGGACAGGATAGTCACAAAGCTTCCACGTTGAAGCTGGTTATTAAATATTCAGGCTCAATTTACCAGGACCTTTATTATACTATGCGAGGTCTTCTGTAATGAAGAGCTACTTGTAACATCAAAGCAGAAGAGACATTATCTCTTCCCCTCATAGCCCATGACCTAAAAGCTTTTCTTTTTATCTTTATGTGAAAGAAAAATATACTTTTTAGAATAGACTCAGCATTTGTGAACAATGTGCATCATGTAAAGTCGACTCTAGATATAGTTTATGATTTTTGCCTTTATCCAAGTGTTTTGTTTTGGCAATGTTATACCTTATATCATTTTTTTTTGAGAACAAGAGAAAGAAATTTAGGTTTTTTTTCCTGTAATGGGGTTTTATTTTTTTATTTTTACATTTTTTTCCAGGTGCAAACAATTTTATTTTTTATTTTATTATTTTTTCCATATTTATTTTTTATGTAAATCCAAGTTAGTTCACATGTAGTGTAATAATGGTTTCAGGAGTAAAATTTAGTGATTCATCACTTACATATAACACTCAGTGCTTATCCCAACAAGTGTCCTCCTTAATGCCCATCACCTGTTTAGCCCATTCCCACCAAACATGAAAGGAATTTAGTTTTAAACTAATTGTGACAAAGAAAACAATTTTTAAGTAGCAATGTATATGTATTTTTCCTTTTTCTAAATAATCTGAAGAAAAGTGACATTGGTATTTGTTGGGCCTTTCATTTATAGTCTCTTAGAAAATAAGAGAAACAGATTTTATTAGACTTTTGGGAAAATTTTAGGAATCCAAAGTTTGAAATCATTTTCATATTTATAAAAGTGAATATTACAACCAAATTGAATATCCATAATAGAGCTACAAGTAAAGAGGAATTTCAGAATGCATGTGTCCCTTTCATTTTCTATCAAATACAGCGTACTGGGGGCAAAACAAAAATAGATAATACACAACTGCCTCACAAGAAAAGGGGATTTTCTAAAAAAATTATCTAAAAGTTTGCCCTTCATCTTATTTAACTGTATTTTGCAATATCGTGTATGTAGAGACTTTGTTTACTTATGTCCATTCTGTTTGTATGGAGATATACAATGACAAGAAGTTTATAAGTGCTTTTAACAGTAGTTTTGCATGGTTGCACGAAAACAAATGCTAGTAATCAATCTTGGACTTGTGTAAATACCTCTGATTTTTTACATGAAAAATTCCAAATTCCAATATTTATTTGGTTGATTTAGAATCATCAGAAATAGAGGAAAAGTTGAGAGAAGAGAGAGAATTGGTGATTAGTGAAGCAGAAGTTAAACAAATGTGGTTCTTTGGAGTCATAACTTTTTTACTTATGATGGAAGATATTGAATTGGAGAGGAGATGCTCTGGCATGTTTCAAAGTATTAGAGATTGTTCTTGCATGAAGTCATCATCATGTTAGGGTTAGCAGAGTGAGATGCTGGTGCCAGGGAGGGTGGGCTATTGTTATATAATTCACTCAGAAAAACATTTTCTAGACATTGCCATGCAAGGTCTCTCCTCTTTAGGAATCCCAGCCAAACAGGGGAATAAAGTTTCTTTTTCTCTTGTAACTATCCCGTGTTCAATTAATCTTTATCAATATAAAAATATTATTTGGTTAACCACCATGTGTTAGATGCTATGCTATGTATACAATGAATTGAAACTAAGATTCCTACTATTACCTAGCTTACATTCTTTAGCTTGGGTTACAGAGAGTGAAACATAAAGTCTTTAAACTTATTGTACCTGAAAGTACAGAACACTTTTCTTACTATGAATTTCCCTGATGAGTTTTGCTTAAAAATTGTATTGTTAGCCAGTGACATGTCATTTCCCAAAGAGAACATTGAACCCAGTGGCCACTGCAGGTGGGCTGGGACCTGGCATGCCCTGCTGTGCATGTTGGCCAAAATGGTAGAGGGGCTCAGACTCCCCTGCCTTTCAGTCTGTTCATCTTCAAAACGGAGGAATTGGACTGAAATATCACTAAGTTTTAAACCTTAGAGGCTATCAAGTCCATGTTCACCCAGTAAAACAAAATTTTGCATTAAATAAGCAAAATAATAAAAGATCTAATCATTTTGGTTGTCTTAAAAAATGTCTGAAGAAATTGATTAGGACTGATACTTTAGAACCCTCTGATGTTCTAAAACACATCACACCACACACACACACACACACACACACACACACACACACACGTGCAGGCAACCACGTGCCTGAGCACACGCGCATTTTAATGTTTCAAATCTTTTGATATCTCTGTTGTATGTTCACAAGCTTCACTCCAGTCTTAAAGCAGCTTGCTATGATCAGGGAGAAGTGATTAGGAAAGAATGTGTGAAAAATTAGAAGACAGAGTGTTATCACTGTTGCTATTCTGAGGAAAGCACAACCAAACGTATGTTTTAAGGGGCTGGGAGACCCCCTGCCCAGCAGCAAAGCTTTGGTGTGTAGGATGTGTGTGACAATGTTTGCTGCAATGAGACTACCTCTACTCTCTAAGTCATTAGCGTACTATCAGAGTAGATCACTCGTGTTTATTTGTGACTGAGGGATTTCACTGAGGACAGCTCCCCTACCCCTGCTGCCACCAAAAACATCTTAAAGGCTTTAGAAAAGATGTCTTACATGCTATGTGCCTCTGGATTACCTTTACAAAGAAAATTCACGGAATATAAAATAGTATCAGTGAAGGAATTATAAACCAGTTATAAAACGAAGGAACTTAATCTCTTACTATTGCTCAGGCTATCTAAGTGTGTGTGTGTGTGTGTGTGTGTGTGTGTGTGTGTATATTTGTATACAGTACATATACATATATTACATATTTATTATATACATATGCTACATATTTATTATATATACAAATATATATCACATATATAATAGTATATACACATGTATATATTATATAAATACTTTAGAGCTATAGTGTTTTATATTTATATATTACATATGTACATAGTAAATATATATACATATATATTTATCTATATGCAGTATCTATACATGTATATATTATATATTCTATTAA
Source organism: Acinonyx jubatus (assembly GCF_027475565.1). Classification (NCBI taxonomy): domain Eukaryota; kingdom Metazoa; phylum Chordata; class Mammalia; order Carnivora; family Felidae; genus Acinonyx; species Acinonyx jubatus. The sequence continues at coordinate 63,301,327 of NC_069385.1, read as the reverse complement.
ATATTTTTAGAACTATAGTTTTGCCACTATACTAATGCTAATAGAATATCATATGTGTATTTACAGTATATGATATGTATTAAGAATGTATATATAAATATAATAAGTAAAAACACTTTAGAACATCAGAAGAATTGGTAACCCAGTGGTTTATAATTCCATATATATATGTGTGTGGAATAATGTATATATTAATGAAATAATGTATACATATATACATATATATTAATATATACATATATATACATATATATTAATACATACAATGGAATGGAATCTGGTTCCATTCATTCACAATGGCAGTTCTACAGACGGGCAGGCCATTTAATGGGTTTCTAAGGCAAAGACATCTTTATATTCTGAAAGTCAAGGTATACTCTCTGTTTGCTTAGATGTGCCATATTTTCAAATCCGTAAGTTACTTAAGCATTACAATGGTTGGGAGAATTTTATTTTGTTGACAAAGCTCATTCTAATTGCCAGAAAGTCTGGCTGTGATATGGTATTCACTAGGCTCTTATTTAGAACCAATGCTAAATAACTTCAGTATATATTGTATAGTCATAGTATTTTAGTAAGTCTTTACTGAGACTGATTATAATAGAGAACTAGAAACCAATTCAGCAGTTTTTTTTAGCTGAAAATCCTTTTTAAATTAAAGGGAAAAAATAACATGTATTTATTTATTTTGAGAAAGAGAGAGTGAGTGAATGCATCATTGGGAGAGGGGGAGAGAGAAGGAGAGAATCCAAGCAGGCTCCACTGTGCCAGCACAGAGCCTGACACGGGGCTCAATCCTATGAACTGTGAGACCATGACCTGAGAGCTGGAATCAAGGGTCAGATGCTCAACTGACTAAGCCACCCAGGTACCTCCGAAAGTACTTTACAAGTACTGAAAGACATTGTACAAGCTGCTTTTGCCAAATATTTAATGGTTAAAAGGAAGTGATTTTCAGTGAGGAGTAAAAATACTCAGAAAGAAATTATTTCATTTAAAAATTGGTTCCTTGTTGCATTTTTCTTTTTTTTCTATATCAAGTTTTTGCATGAGCCTTTTTATTCTTGTGGATCTTATATTTTCTTTATTTGTGACTACTAAAAATAAACTCTACTAGTTGTGTAAGATTGTTACCTTTTTAGTAGTGACATTCTTTTTTACTGTTGCATAATAAAACTGATTGGTAAAAAGACTTTTTGTAGATTGTAACAAAGCTAATAGTTATGTGATCTTATGTCACCCTAGTTTTTATAAGCATAAACAAATGCAGCAATATCTTATATTATTTAATTAGTAAGTACTTTTTATTTTACTAGTTTATATAGACTGCTAGACCTTCAACTACACAACTTCTTACCTTAATATCTGACAACGCAGGCTTAGTTTGTGAAGGACATGTGTATCCTGGAACAAAGTCTAAATCATTAAATCATTTTGTGTGCCTACAATGGACAAATGATGGTGCATTTCTGTCTCTGTAGATTTTAATCAATGCATTAGTCAGATCTCAATTATGAGAAAATTTTGAGGAAATATTACCCTAGAGTAAATTTTAATTTATGCTGAAAAATTTTAAACGCATCCTATTTTGCATCAAAGTGCAAGTGTGAGTAAATTATGTATGACGACTTCTTGCTTAAAGCCTCCTAGAAAAGAAGAATATATTTGCTTGCATCTCACTAATACGCCAATGTTTAGGTAGCTACATTTACACCTGTTTGCCACAGGTAAACTGAATAGAACACCAGACAGCTCATTATAGAGACAAGTATGCTCCATTCCCAAAGTTGGATGACAGAACAAGTCATGGTGAGTACTGTAATTTTAGTGCTACCATACATCTTCAAGCTGTCTGGAGGTAAAATGCTTACTAAGCATTGCATTTGTGCTGTCAGAATACTTTATGGGATGGTAATTAAATAAAGGCAGCACTGTGGAGTTAAGCCAATATCTGATGAATTCTAGAAATCTCTCTAGAAAGGTCTTACTTTGAATCTTAAGTTTTAGAAGAAGTACGTTTCACATTTATTGACTAATCTTTCATTAAAAGCACGCTTGTGTAGGGTATTCGCTGAAAACATTCATTTATGTTTTCTTGTGATAGGTGAATGCCCAGTTCATCTAGCAGAGAACTCAATTGTCAGCATGCTGCCCTTTGAAATGTTAGTTTCCCCTTCTCAACTTGTATGATCAGTCACTACTTTTAAATTATGACTTGGGGTGCCTGGGTGGCTCAGTTGGTTGGGTGTCTGATTTTGGCTCAAGTCATGATCTCATGGTTTGTGAGTTCGAGCCCCATGTTTGGGCTCAGTGCTGACGGCTGAGAGCCTGGAGCCTGCTTCAGATTCTGTCTCCCTTTCTCTCTGCCCCTCCCCTGCTCACAATCTGTCTCTCTTTCTCTCTCTCAAAAATAAATAAACATTTAAAAATTAAAAAAAAAAAAACTACAAAAAGCTAAATACAAAGACTGAAAATGGAGGCAGTTATCCACTGTTTTCCAAAAGTTTGGTTATGCCGCTTTGCTTTCATGAAAAATCTACATTAATACCTGTTTTCACGAAGTGAAAGAAATCCAAAGAGGATTTTTGCTTGGTCAGTAAAAGGCAAAGAGGGAAAATAGTGTTCGGCGTTTGTTTGGCAGTGAGCCCTCATGCAGGCAGTGCCCATCCCAAGCAGCAAGAGTGGCCCCGCCACACCTCTTCCCTGGGAACTACATTTCAGCATCTCAGCATCAAGCCACCATAGCTTTGGATTGTGTCTGTGTACATCTGTGCTTTATCTTGATTTATTTAGTGCATCTGTTAGCAAGATTTGTCCTAAGGTATCAGAAAAGCCAAAGGGAGGCTATTTTGGGGGGAGGTCTGGGAATGCTCAAATTTTTTTCTGTATAAATTAATGGTAATTGCTTCTTCTGATTATGCCATTTCAGCTTAGGAAAGGTTTCATAAGAACACTGTACTTTTGGATAGCGGGGTAAAACTGTACTGGAAAGAAGTATATTTATTTCATTCTTGTCATTTTTCACTTTTCCTCTGGAATTTAGTGCCCTAGTTTAAGATTGAATTGTACATATACCTCAGTAGGGAATGGATACGTTTGTCCTTTATATTTATTTATAGATGTTCATTTTAATAGTTACACACTGTATGATTGGTAAAAGCAGGCTATAGACCAGCGCTGGGATCCACAACGGTGGAGCAAAAGCCAAAGGCCAAATTCTGCCTGCACCTGTTTTTGTAAATAAAATTTTGCTTGAATTCAGGCCATTTGTTTATGTATTATCTATAGCTCTTTTCTTGCTACTATGGCCAAGTTGAATAGCTGTGGCAGAGACCAGAAAGACCCACAAAGTCTAAATTATTTACAATCTGGTCCTCCACAGAAAAAATTTATTGACCCTTGGACTAGCACATGGATTTGAAAATTTTTAAAGGAGTACATTTTTTGTTTGTGTGTTTTTGTAATATGCAGTAATGAGAAAAAATAAAATGATTTATTATCTCAGATGATTTTTATTTTCTTTCACAGTGAAGAATATTTTGCATTATTGCTTTAAATTTTTGAAAGTCTTAGCAATTTCCTATAGAAGGAGCTCCTGCTTGGATGCAAAGCTGTATACACTGTTAGGTGGATAGTTAGCAAGCTGGTGTCTCTTCAAAGATAAAATATTTTCCAAACCATGCTGTGAGATTGGCATAGAAGGAAAACTGGGAATAGGGTTCAGGTGAATCAGTGAAATGGCTTCTAACCATGCAGCTATTATATGCCTGAAAACTGCACGAATTGAGGTTAGTCTGCAGGCCTTACCAGCTTGTTCTTGGCGAGGCTCCCAAACTCCTCTAACTATATCATGACTGTGACTTCATTCTCTAAAGCAGACTATTCCCCCTGGCTGTCTCAAAGACAGTCCCTGGGCCAATTTTTTTTTAACCTGTCACATTTACTTTCTTTAAAAAGAAAAGTAAAAGAAACTTGTTAGGAAATAAAAAGAGTATATATGCTAAGTTATTTTTTATTATTTCAATTCTTCATTTCATTTTTATATAGTTGTATGTGTATACACGTGCACAATTAAATAATGCTGGTAGGATCATGAGGTAATGTAGTACTTTCCAAAATGTAGCTTTGGTATAGAACATCTAGCAGAAGGATAATAGATAATGATGCAATGGTTAACATTACTATTTTGCAAAAATTAAAAAGAAATAATCATTCAGAGCCAGTTTGGCATTTTCCTATATGACATCCTAATAGGACTTTGAATTTCAGCTGTCCATTTCTGTGAATTTGAATGCAACAGAGAAGATGTAGCTTTCACATAATTTTCTTCAGTTTAAAAAATCATAACCATTGCAATGGGATGCCTTAAGCCTTGGGTCAGTTAAATCATTTCTGAAGACAGCACGTGCTCTTCAGGGACATGCAAAATGAGGAAGGCACTTGTTGGTCACTGTGTCTGTGTCACCTGTATAGACTTGGTACAGGTCAGTGTGTTTATGCGTCAGTAATGAAGAGGAATATGAAATGTTGCAACTTAGCAAATGTGCTAAAATGTAAGTATGAAGAAAAATGTTTTGAAAGGCTAACCAGTTTAGAATCACAAAATATTTAGATATTCTCTCAATTTAGGATTGAGAAAATAGCTGCATGAGATATAAAAATGAAGATATAACTATTTACATGGAAATATAATTGTCTAAAAAAAGTCCTCCCTTCATTTTGAGTTAAACAAAACAAGGGGATTTTCAGATCCAATGGATTATAATGCTAATTTACATCAAATCTTGGAAGGAAGTAACCTATTTTATTCTTATTTGCTGTTGTTTCAAGATATAGTATTCCTACAGTTCTGAATTACAATAATATGTAGTAAAATTTTGAGAAAATAGATCAGAGGTAAAAATCTGTGACATTGGCACAAATATAGCCTGCTGACATTCTATTGAATAGAATTCGTTTTGTGTCTGTGTTTTTCTTTTTGTTTTTTGTTTTAAAAACTAGAAATTTTGCTAAAAATTTTAACTCCAAAATCTCATTGAAAATCTGGGACACTTTGATATTTATTTTGTCTTAAAGAGTTTTTTAAACATAAATGTTGTGCAAGCACTTGGTAAAAAATCAAATGGTACAGAGAGTCATAAGGAAATTTTCTTGATCTCTCATTTTTACATTTTCTGAAGTATTCTTCCATAAATATTCATGCTTACATGTATATATGAGTGAAATAAACAATGAGATCACAACAAACACTTTTCTATGCATAAGTACTTTTAATTCCTCATTTTTTATAACTTGTTTTAACAATTTTTATTACTTTATTGCTTTGTATTTTCTTTTATTCTATTTTTACTGTCATTGCTTTGGTATTTTTAAATTAAATTCTCACATTTAATAGAACTTCCTCTTCTCCTCTACTTAAATGTTTTATTTCATAAGTTTCAAATGCTATCCCTTTGATGGTTGATAGGATTTGTGGTCATTGCAGTGGTAGAGAGGAGGGCTTCACAGTGCAAGCAGGGCAGGCAGGGTCCCCAGGCACTTCTGCAAACACCATGCTACATCCTTCTTGAATGATCTATCAGTCCTTTAAGTGGCCATCCAAATGTTTCTGAATGTTATTTTTCTGAACTCACAGCTAACAGCCATTCCTGGAGAAATAATAATCCTCTTCTTGACAAAAGTATGGAAATGTTTAGCTAGATAAGTGCATTTGACCCTCTTATCAACGCAAGAGCCAAAGTGGAGTGCAGAATCGAGAATTCAGGTCTTCTGACCTTTATTCTGATATCTTTCCCAATTCTTTGTATTGAGTTTGAGGGATCTGGGGGGATGATCAAGGAAATAGATATGACCATGAGGTGGCAGTAGCACACAGGGAGTTTTATTTGGACAGAGCTTTGGCAGGTTTGCATTTGGGGAAAGTCCCTCACAGCAGGAGCCCTTCCAGAGGTAAAGGGTGAAGGCTACTACCCAGAAGAGGCAGAGGGCAAAGGGAAGTCTGGGGGAAAGAGGATCAGAGAGAGTGTTATGAATCTAGATGATTTTGCTCAGCACCATAATGGAGAGTCTCTGGGTCAGAGAGCTCTGAAGGGCAACAGAAGCTTGGAGTCTTTTATAGCCACAGAGTTTATCTGATCTATGGTTAGCAGATATTGGGTGCAGTTTTGTGCATTGTGCAATGCAGGAAGGCCGTAAATGGCTAAAATTCTGCTTATATGGGCTTTATTTAAAACAACTGGATATGTAAAAATTTGGGGTTTTTTGGTGCCCATGGGGTTTGGAGCTAGTAGGTCCCAGCTTGCTGTAAAGAAGTAAACAACATAGGGCCAATGTACAGAAGCCATCTTTGGCTCACTGATATAACAGCTAGTCTGTACTAGTTTTGTTTGTGTATGTGTATCTTGTCATTATGACATACTCCCAATATACATAAAAATATACACACCAGTATAATGTATAATATGTATACACCAGCTGTATTTGTTAACCTTATTTTGTCATAATGGCTCCAGGTTTTTTGAAAGAATAACTTCACTAGAGTTGCACTCTATTTCCTTTGAAGGAATTCAACTTCACTGGAGTTGAATTCTCTGTGTGCCCCTCCTAAAACTATTTCCCTCCTCACCTTCTTCAGAAGAGTCTTCTTTGTATGTACACTTAGATGCATATACTTTATATGTATTATTTTAAAATAATTTATAAACTTATTTTTGGATGACTTAAACTTTATATAAATGATAACATAATGTACAGAGCCTTTTGCCCTCTCCATACCATTTTTGAGAATGATCCAAATGGCTCCAATTGACACTTATAGGTCATTTTATTTTGTTTTGTTTTGTTTTGTTTTTACTGCGAAATACTATTTCATCGTGTGACTTTAATATGATTTTAAAACAATTTCATGTTCACGTACATTCAAGTTGTTTCATTTTTCCCTGTTTGCAAATGATGCCGAAGAGAACATTTCTGGACATAACCTTCTTATGTACATACTGCTACTTGGCTATTCCATTTTGATAATCTGTTAGTAAATTGACAGATAATTACCAAATACCCTATGTGCACAGGTGTGGGACTTTCTCAAAATTAGATAAAATTCCTGTTCTTAATAAACTTATAATCATAGTTTAACCTTGTATATATTTATAAATCAGAATAACTCTAATATATGATAGCTTAATTTCATTTATCATTTTACTAAATTTAAATTTATTTCTAAAACAGAGGTGTTGTCAATGTCATTGCTTAATTATTTCCCTCAAAATTTGGTTTTGGTAATCTTCCAAAGTGCACAGGCAGGTATGAATGACTGAGTTACAGCTTTATCTCCAGGAGAATATTTGTTAAAGAGCCATCCTGAATTTCTATCACTGTCACTTGCTTGGTTAATGATTTATTAAATACATCAGAGCAATTACAAAACTGAGATTAAAAAAAAAGTGTTATTTACTATAGTCCAAGTAATTTATTAAATTTTTTTATGTTTATCTATTTTTGAGAGAGAGACAGAGCATGAGCAGGAGAGGGGCAGAGAGAGAGGGAGACAGAATCCGAAGCAGGCTCCAGGATCTGAGCTCTCAGCACAGAGCCCAATGCGGGGCTCAAACCCATGAGATCATGACCTGAGCCAAAATCAGATGCTCAACTGACTGAGCCACCCAGGCACTCCTTAAGTAATTTAAATCACTCTTTAAGAGATGTATTTTGGGAAAAGTCAGACGGGCAGGCACATGACAGGATAAGGATAAAGATCAGTGTAAGCTGATAACTTCTAATGGGAAATATATACAGAGCTTTTGAATTGCATTTCAAATCACTCATTTTTCCAGCATTTATTGTATGCAACAAATGCATAAGTGGTTAGCTGAAACAGGTAGCTCAAAAATATTTTAACATTTTTTATCTAAACAAATGTCAGAATTTTTTTGAAAATGAAAAATGCTAAATATAATAAAAGTGTATATTTATGCTCTCGGCAGCCAAATGTGCTTTTTAATGGAATTTAAATAAATGGAATTTTTATGACAAAAAAAGCAACAGTAAAAGCAGTGATTATGTTTTTCATAGTTCATTTGCCGTCTTTGCCCTGCAGACCTTGTGTGGAAGAAAATGAGATCCCGAGTGAAGTCTACAATGTCATTGACTCTGAAGAAGGACTCAGAGACCCATTGGTGTTTAATGACCCTTACTGGCCTATGCAATGGGAACTGGTATGATCTTCAGAAATAGATGGTTCTTTGGCAATGTTAAGAAATATTATTTTTGTCATATTTTAATGCAGTAGACAGACACTTTTATGCACTGCCTGCTTTTATCTATTGGTTTTGCAGAGAGAGACTTAGCAAACTTTTGATGAAATATTACTGCCAGCTTATTAATGAGTACTAATCCTTTTAATTTGATTACATCCTTAGGGTTTGATTTGTTCTATAAAAGATACCAGTTTAAAAAAAAAAACTAAGACATTTAAATTTGCTGTATGTAAACAGACTCATTACACAGAAATGTTGTTGCCATCCAGGCTTAAAGTTCTTGTTCTTGCATAACCAGAATATATTCTATATTACATCAATAATGAGAGAATTCCTCTCTGTCTTTATGGATTAAGTAGACATTAGAACATTGCACAACAAACTTTTTTTTTTCATAATGCTTCTAGTGTTGGATGTTTTAGAACCACATTGTCCTGTCATTTATACATGATTGTGATAATAGAAAGGATTTGAAATGAAAAAAAAAATCACACATATTTTTTGAATGTAAATAACTAAAAAAAATTTGAAGTACATACCACTGAAGATTTTAAAAGGAAATATTTGGAATGTGAGATGACTTGGTGAAAATATCAGAGAAATTGAAGACCTTCTTATATCCATACTTAGCTCCTCATAGGTCTATAAATAATATGGTGTTGTAGAGGGTCTCATGCTGTAAAATGAGAAAAAGGCTAAATGCATTTCATCACATTCATGGATATAATGAGGTGAAAGATGGGAAACTGTTGTGGTGGCTGTTTTTTGTGTTGATCATTGGTAGTTACCACGATGACTATCTGGAAAGAGTACAAAACCAATATTAGAAGAAGTCCAGCTCACTCCTGTGTAGCTTCAGTTCATCTTTAAAAATTGAAATGTAATTTAGAAAACTTTAAGATATGTATATGACTACATTTGACCTTTCAAACAAAAAACTCAAGCAGAAAAAAATTGGGTTTTGCTTTAATTGCCTGGAGGTAAGATAATCAGTAACAAGTGAGTGAATTACAGCTGCTTAGGGTCATGAAAGCTAAAGTTAAAAAGAATGAATTTTTTAAAAAAGGAGGGAGGGTGGGGTGCCTGGGTGGCTCAGTGGGTTAGGCGTCCAACTTCTGCTCAGGTCATGATCTCTCAGTCTGTAAGTTTAAGCCCCGCGTTGGGCTCTGTGCTGACAGCTCAGAGCCTGGAGCCTGTTTCAGATTCTGTGTCTCCCTGTCTCTCTCACACTCCCCTATTCATGCTCTGTCTGTCTCTGTCTCAAAAATAAATAAACGTTAAAAAAAATTTAAAAAAAAAAGGAGGGAGGGACAGTAGCTATATAAAAAAGGAGGGCATGAAATAAGAGGAAACGTCTTTAAATTTTTTTTTCTGACTGAAGAAGCAGCAAAAATTAAGATGAATACTGAAGATTACATATATAACATTTAATAATTAGCTACCTAGCAAGACACACTTTTATTGTATTGGTTGTTAAATGACAGGCTCCTCTATATTGAGGTCAAGAAATTCGGGAGAACACAATAGGGAGAGGAAATGAAGGCAAGTGATATAGGAAAGACAAGAAGAATTGAATAGCAGTCAATAAAGTGATGGAGATTAGAAATGGAGACAAGTCTTAGAAGACTATTAAGCAATTAGCTCTCTTAAAAACAGAGAACAGAGACTGTGAAAGGCAGAAGGCAGAAGGAAAAGGAAAAATTCTAGTGTTTTCTACAGCGTGAGCTGATAGACTTTTTCCGCAAATAACCAGATAGTAAATATTGCCATCTTTGTCAGCTGTATAAATTTCTCTGGCATAATTTTATTGTTGTTGTTCCAAATCTTTAAAAGTGTAAAAACCTTAGCATAGAGCCATACAAAACCAGGCTCTAGGCTGGATTTCACTTGAAGACCATAATTTACTGATGCTACAGAAAATAAGGGAAAAAGAAGAGCCAAAAAAAATCATTCAGATTTAGCTGTCTCTCAAGCATCCAACTGTTGTGTTATACTATGCACATATTACGCTAGCACAATTCAGCAATGAAAGGTCAAGCCAGGCCATATTAACGTCAATAGCTTTCTGGAGTATTACTGTATTCCTTATAGCACCATTCTAGAGTTTCGTCTGCTGGTATGGAAGCGATTCCTTGTAATACCTTATAATATTAAGTCCAGCCATAATACAAAATTGCAAAGAAAGATTTGCAGTTTCTGAACGGATGTTCTATCTAAAACATATTCCTAACAGCAGACCTAAGCTGTGTTATAGGATCCATCCTCTGGTGAGAGTACCAAATTTATTTATTAAAAGATTGAGTGGCACAGCTGGATTGTGCTGCCCTTAAAGAGAAAGTTGAGAACTTATGCTGATTACCACCAGTTAGATAGTCTCCCTTAGTTACTGGTGTCACTCTCTTTCTCCACAAGCACATGTCCTAAAATGGGAGTCTGTTCTTATCTGCGTTTTTGTGCCCACTACTCTTCAACCAACAACATATGTCAATCAACATGGTAAAGTGTTCCATCATGATAACTTGGATAAGTGGCCTAGAGGAAAGAGTGAAAGTTGAAACAGAGATCACAATTTTTATTATATTAAGTAGAAAAAAATAACATGACCCATTTTATCTGGTGCTCAGAGCTCAATAGACATTGATGAGAAAAGTTACAGCAGTATAATTTTCAAGAAGGTAGGGTTGTCTAATTTTTTTCTGCTTTAATTTTTGATTCAGAATTTCGTTTTGTGAAAAAGGGGTATTGCATGTACAAGCTTTATTTTACCTAGAGGACCATGGGGCAGATGATGTAAAAGTGAGTTGGCAACATGAACTTTCATCAGTGAAAAAGGTATCAGAATACTCGTATACACTTGAGTATCCGTGTCAGTGAGCCAGGGATCCTATCCTGATCTCTATGCCTGTGTGGACTGCCACAACACAGGCCAGAGGACCAGGGTGAGGATAATGCCAAGAGAGATTCAGCCTATGAGTTTAAAAGGAAAAATAAATGTTTGATCATTTTAACATGGCTTTGTAGATTAAAAAAAGAAAACAAATCTAGAAAATGTTGCTATGATTGGATATATTAGGAAGAATATAGGCGTTAGGGTTAGGCAAACGTGGATTCCAACCCTAGGTCTAGACTGTGACTATAATGAATATCTTAATCTTCTGAAAATTTGTTTTCTTATCTGTAAGATGGGCCTAACAATATGTACTTCACTGGATTATTTTTAGAGTTAAATGAAATTGTAGACACAAGGGATGTGTCACAGTATTTAGCATGTGGTGGGCATTCAATCAACAACTTGGCAGTTGGCCAATTCCTTTCCTACCTATAACGGGTTAAACTTCCATCACATAGGAAATAGACTATGCCGAATGCTCATTTCTGAACGATGCTAGATGACTAGAGCAGTACTAGGGCAGGTTATTAATAATTCGTTTGCTATAATAAAATAGGAATAATGTTTATTTTAATGGCCTCTGAAGAAGGACTTACCCCACAAAGAGTGCATAAGCAGATTCATTGAGATGCAGGAAAAATATGAAAACTTCCATTCATATTTATTTTTTTAACCTTTAATTTTTTAGTTTTTCTGAATATATTATAATCCATATAATGTACTATACTATATATTAGTATTTTAATGCATGTTTTAATTTATACATAACTAAATGTACATATAATATAGATATATGCAGAAAACTTTTATTTAATGATAAGACTCATGAACATAGTGTCTGAAAGCAACTGATATACTCAACAAATACTCATAAAGTGGATGTCACAGTATTTTGCTGAGTGTCTGCTATATGGACGGAAGCAGGCATTAAATCTGAACATCAGTCAGCTATGGATTTTTACTTTAAAAATCTTAAAGCCTAAAAGAGATGATAGCACTAAATATTATTAAACAGAAAGCCATTCTACTAAGAAGACAAAGTTCAAGAAGTTACTTCTAGCTTGTGGGAGGTAATATTTGAACTGGGACTAAATATGGAAACCCTATAAACAGAGACATGAAGATGGAAAAGTGTGGTTTTTGTCCAGAGAGATGATCTTGAATATTTGAGGTCCAAACTTTATTCTATGTCAGTAGAACATTTTAAAAGATTTTGAGCTGAATATTTGAGTTTGAATACCACTGATTTATTATTTTATCCATTCATTTATGAAGCACTTGTTTGTCAAATACTATGGTCAGGCCCGATGCCGAATACACAAAATACAAATACGAATTACATGCTACTCTTATTCCCAAAAGATTCATAGTTTAGTGAGAAGGCCATGTAAATGTACTCACTGCATATTATGAATGTAAAACATATTATAAAAGAAAACCCAGTAATTATGACACTCCAAAGAGAATGGCCTATTCTATTCAAGTATGGTGGAAAGGCTTCACTGAGTCAAGAGATATATAAGCAAATATTTATAGTGCAAGCGAGGAAGGCTGGCTGAGCTATGGCCTTTTTCATTTGGCCAGAGCTTACAGAAATAGCAATGGAGAAAAGGCTAGACAGTTTATTTGGGCTCTGTTCCAAAGGACCATATATGCCAAAATAAGACATTTGTCCTTTGTCCTGTAGCTTATGGAACTAAGAGGCTTATGAGAGGGAAGTGACTCGATAACCTTGTCTGTAGAAAGATGACTGACATAACGGGTTAAGTTCAGGATAAAGGGGATTGCAACTGGAGGCAGAAGAGAACAGTTAGGAGAGGGCTATAGTTCAGGAAAATGAAGAAACTTGGCCCTAGGAGGTAAAGCAGAGGGTATAAAGACAAATATGCAAAATCAAGCAATATTTAGGATGAATATATTGATGAAAATCTTAGGCAAATCTGGATATGAGAGTTAAGGGAGAAGGATCAGTCCATAATGATTTGAGACTGGTTTGGTGACCTGGTGAGTGATTGTATTAAGTCTACTAGGTCTTCCGTACTCAAATACCAGAGACCAGATGGCTTAAACAGTGGAAATTTATCTCCTCACAGTTCTGGAGGCTGGAAGTCCAAGATCAAGGTTCCAGCAGGCTTGGTTTCTCCTGAGGCCTCTCACTGGCTTATAGACAGCTGGCTTCTCACTGTGTCCCCACATGGCCTTTTCTCTATGTGTGTGCATCCCTGTACCAGTCCTATCGGATTAGGTTTTATAAAGACCTAATAAAGTGAATAAAGTCCTATTGGTTTAGGCCCCCACCCTTACTATCTCTTTTAACCTTAATTGCCTCTTTAAAGGCCCTATCTCCAATATAGGCACAATGTGGGCTAGGGATTTAACATATGAATTTTGGGGGAACACAACTCAGTCAATAACAGGGGATAAATTAGGTGATATGGCTGAGGTAATCAATTATGTATTTGACAGTATGACCATGATCTGACTGTAGAATATTTAAATTGAAAAGGAAAAAAAAGGGGGAATAAAATATTTTATAATTATATTGGGATCATTACCCATGTTTTAATAATGAGGAAATTGAGACTCATAGGATTGAAGATAATAGGCACTTTGAAATATAGAAGATAATGAGTTATATCATGGGCATTATAATTACAAATTTGTTGATATAACAAATGTTGCAAACATAAATGTACATTTCTGTTACAAATATGTAACTATAACACATTGCCCACAAGTGCACTCATTATCATCTATATTTTATTGCCTACCTGTTATCTTCAAGTCTTTGAGTCTCAATATAATATATAATAAATGTGTAACTCTAACATTTTACATTATATATGTATATATGAAAATGTATATTATTTAGAGATGCATTCGTAAATGTATTGATTATTTCCCAGGAATATGTATTTTGTGGAAAGGAAGGTGTAATGATAATATTTAAAGGTGAAATAGAGTTCATTAATCTGAAAGCATTGTGTAGGTTAAGATGTGGGACAAGAGAGAGATATGGACATGTGTTTGCCGAAATTAAGTAACAAAAGCTGAACGGGGGACTGGCATGGTGCACGAAGGGAAGGAGACCATAGAGCAGATTTATTTACTCAAGAAATACTTATCAAGTGCCTAGTAGGGAATAGACAATGTGCTCAACCTTGGTGTGACTCAATAGTGAACAGAAAGACATCACTATTTTCTTAGAGCTGATAATCCTAGCAAGAAATAATATAATTAAACAAGTAAAAACCAGGTAGTTGATAGCAAATAATGGAGCTTTAAACCTAATGTCAGGGGTATAGGAAAAATTTTTCCAAAGGAAATGATGTTTAAATTAAGAACCAAGGTGAATATAACTTAACTTGACAAAGAAGTTGCCAGGGTAGAAGGAGAGGCTGCCTTAGACAGGGAGACATAACAGAAAGAACCAGAAGATTGTGTGTCATTGAGGAACCAAAAAAGCTGTCAATATGGTCAAAGCTGCTAATGGAAGGGGAGCTTGAAAAGTTGCAGAAGGAATGCCTTGATAGAGATGAAGAAAACTAAAAGAGTGTGCTTGTAGGATAATCTAGCGTAAAGGAAAATATCATTGACTATGGATGGTGCTTCTCAGAAAACAATAAAATAGTATGACCTATGAATCAGCAACAAAGATGTTGTTATTCTTAATGAGAATAATTCCAGAAGACTATTGGAAAAAGAAACAAAACTGCAAGGGACTGATGAGTGAATCTATGTTGAGGAAGTGGGGACACTGAATGGAGGAGACCTTTTGTAAATTTTTATCTAATCGCTTATTATTGAATTATTGAGAATATTAATATGGCTTTTGGAGTTCAAGGCACTTAGATTTGAGAACTGGTAATGACACAGTGTAAAGAATGGGAAGCAGAAGACAATAGAGCTATATCTTAAAGGTGCTAAAAGAAAATTGCTAACAGCCCAGAATTTTATTCCAAGAGGGGAAAATCCTTCAGGAATGAAGATGAAATGAATTTATTTTCAATCAAGCAAAAACTGAAAGTCTTCATCATCAGCAGATTCTACTATAGGAAATACTGAAGGATGCCCTTTGGGCAAGAAGAAAATAATCTTGGATGAAAATTTATAAAAGTTACCTGAAGCACAGGATGAGACTGTTTTTCTCCCAAGTGAATATAACTTTGCTTTTGTCAGTCAGAGAAACTAGCAATCTGGAATCACTTTGACCCAAGCCCAAGTATCAAGATGATTTTAAATTGGACATCAAAATAATGATAATGATAATGATAATGATAATAATAAAGTAAAAAGAGAGAGAGAGAAAGAAAATAAAGAAAAAAGAAAGTTGGGAATCAATCACTGAGAGAGCTCCTTGTAGTTCACCCTGGCTCTTAACACGAGCTGCTCATCTCCTTAGACTTTGAGCCAAATTTTGGGGAGCTTCAGCTGTCCCTAGGAGAAAGGTGGCTTTAATTATAAAACTTACCTGTCTATATTTCAGCTTCTTTTACGTCTTGGCCTCTTAATCCCATGTGAGATTTCTGATACATTCAAATATTAGAATATCTGTAGTTTTTCTTATATCTATTCATTTTTTTAGTGTATTTAGCAGGAGTGTTAGAAGGAAGTATTATTTTTAATATAATTTATTGTCAAGTTAGCTAACATACAGTGTTTACAATGTGCTCTTGGTTTTGGGGCTAGATTTAGAAGGAATTATTTAATCCATCATTACCAGAAATAGATGTTTGACGTTTATTCTATATAAATAACCAAAATTTGAATTTCTTTAATCAGTCACATAAAAGACGTAGTACTATCATACTAAAACTGGATGTTGCACTTCTGCCAGAATCGCACCAATATGTAGCCTGAGCAAGCAGCCATTTATTTCAACGGTGAGGCAAACTTCTGTCTTGCCTAATGGTCAGAATTTCTTTCTATTGGATTTTCAATTTCTAAATAAGTTATTGTAAAGATAACAGGAAAAGAACATTACTGAAGAGAGGATACACACGCACAGTCATGAAACGTCAACATTTTTATCAGTTCCATACGGTAAACTACCTCTATAAATGGAAACATTTATACTGATTTTTTCTGATTAAAAACATAAATATTTAGACATAAACAAAAATACAAAGACTAAAATATTTCCTGTAACCTTAACACTCATATATAATCGCAATATACACTTGTTACATATTATTTTAGATATTGTCTTATGCCTGCATTATATACTATGTCCATATTATTATATATACTTAAACATGCTTAAAATTATCAAATAAAATGTAGACATGCTACAAAGACTCTGCCATACTTATTTTTTTTCTTTAATATATCTTGGCAATTTTTTTATCCTAGTTAATTTAGATCTAACATGTCTCTTTCAACAATTGTTCAGTATTCTTTATCTGAGCAATTATTTATTGATGGTCTTTAAGTAGTTTTTACTTCACTCTTTTATAAGCACTTCTCTGATGTGGGGGTTGGATTGTCTGGTGTAGTGAGTGGACTTTGTGAGGGGTGTTTTCACATAGAGGACACCCCAGTAGGTGAGACCCATCAATAGACCACTCAAGGATCTAGTGACGCAGCCTTTACTCTAAAATCTTGGAAGACTCTATGACCCATGTGAAGCTAGGAGTAGAAAACTGTGGCCCACTGTCCTTTGGCCTCTAGCTGGGTTCCCAAAGCCCTTTGATTTGTTTCTCACCAGCACATTCTCTTCTCTAGTTCTTGATGGTAATAACTTACAGTTGTCCAAAACAGTTCAAAGTGCAGTAGCCAGTAGAGGCGAAAGAAGGAAATAATGTGTTAGAGAAATTCAGTTTCACCTAGTCTTTTTTTTTTCTTTCTCTTTCCTTTCGGGTGTATTGAGGCAGTCTGAAGTCAGCTGAGATGTTGCAAACTACTCTCTCTTCTTCTACTCACCCAACTGCCTTTGTTGAAGAACACCATGGTAAAATGCAAACTGCACTTAGTACACACTGTCTACCAGATGTAGTAAAAAAAAAAAAAAAAAAAAAAAAAGGTAGTAGCCAGCCATTCTGGGAGATGGACTTAACCTAAAAGCTGTCTTTGCTTTATGTCCTTCTGTGAAAAACTTGGGGATTTCCTGAGTCCTGTTGAAGAAACTTAACCACTCAGTTTATAGGCTAAGCTCTTCTCCTTTCCTAATGTTGAATAACAGGCTGATTCACACCAATCAGTCTTTCCTTTAATCTATGTCATTCTCCTTCACAATTCCAGAAAAAATATTAATGTTTCTTGACTGTTGATGGCTTCTACATTTTAGCAATGCAAACTTTTAAAAATTTTTGCTTTTCTATTTTTTTCTTCATATTGCTGAGATTTTATAAGCAATGTGTAGGCTCAAATCATTATTGAAATGGGACATTGTTCCTTTAAGGTTTAGTGGTGAGAAAGAGGATAAAAATATATAATGCCCTTATAAGGAATGGACTGGCCTGATGAGGTTTGATCAGAGGCCTGATGGAGGCCACTGACTTCTGTTCATGCCACAGGAATGCCAGACTACTGGATTGGTGTAAGCAGTGAGATGCTAGGCAAGGAAGCAAAATGCACAAAGAAAAGGTAGTCTATATATTGCAGACATTCTTTATCAGTTTTGTGTAGAAAATATCTAATAGTTGAATTACCTTTTGCATAGAATTGTGATGTATAGTCTTTGCTCTTTTATTTTTTCAAGTTTTATTTATTTATTTATTTATTTATTTATTTATTTATTTGAGAGAGAGAGAGAGAGAGAGTGAGAGCAAGAGCGAGAGCGCACGCTTGAGAGAGGGAGCATGAGCAGGGTACAGGCAAAGGGAGAGGGAAAGAAAGAATTTTAAACAGGCTTCATGCCCAGCTCAGAGCCTGACATCACACTCAATATGACAATTGTGAGATCATGACCTGAGCCAAAATCAAGAGTTGGATGCTTAACCAACTGAGCCACCCAGGTGCCCCTGCTCTTTGAGATATTAAAGATTTACTGATGGATTCAAAAGATGCTCATCTTTATCTGTCATCCAAGATGATGCAAATAATGTTATAATTAATTTGAGAGTTGACTTATGAACTAATTACCTTATAGCTCCTTACCTATGTGTAGGTAGAGTTTGAGTTGCCACTGGCTGCCAGCCTCTCGTGACGAAGACAAGAAGGGAGTTGTGCTGGCAGCCAAAAAACTTTGTCCTGTGTGTCCTCTCCAGCCAATTGTTATGTGGTGCTAACTTCTAGTTCAAGGTTTAATGTCACCTTATGAGTTTCTCCACGCAAGTATTTTAATTTCTTCATGTGATCTTATATACCTTCTTCATAGGTCTTTGATTATGTGGATGTGTTTACATATAATAATTATTTTCTATGCCCAAACAGATCTTGGAATAACTTATTAAAGTTAAATAAAACTATCTGGGGTCATTAATTTATTCCCAAGGTCAGTAATTTTTTTAGCTTAGTGGAAGCTGTGGTACCCTGGCAGTATTGACCACAAATGTATTACAGTTACTACCCCACTTCTCCAGTCTCCTCTGTCTGTATCTCTTGCACCCTCAGAATTGCCCTTGGCTGATAGGAGCAGTCTAGCCAGGGAGGCTATGACACTTTCCCTTGAACCATTACCCTTTCAGGGATGGCAGGTAGACTATGTCTGACTAATACAGGGGTACAGAAGTCTAGCTTCCTTGCCTCAAGAGGGAACAAAGCTGTCCTGAGATTTATATTCCAGATTTCTTGCAATCTCCTTGGATTAAGCCAAGACTAGACTCTCCTAAGACTACAAAATGATCATCTCTTCCTCCTTTATGCTACATCACTTCCACTCTTATAGGTATTCTTGAAGAGATCTTCCTCAACAAAGCACCTGAAACCCTGGATTTAGCCATGTTTCTAAGGAAACTGAATTAAGACAGTACCAAAAGTGCTTTTTGGGAATAGACTCCAAGAATGGGATCCTTGAGTTAGAAACTTGAGGGCTGGTTTGTAGCAAATACCTAATCACTTGTGGTAGGTAGAGTTTGCATCGTTCTGGCATGCAGCCATAGTACAATTGCTAAGGCTGTCACTGAGGTCAGCAGGAATAAGATACAGGCAGAAGGAGGTGCACCAGCTTGTGCAATATTTCTGGCATTTGAGAGGTATAAGAGAAATATAAATTATAAAGACTTTGGAATTGAGAAGCTATTTCTGAATGTCATTGGTGCTTTGAAGAGATGAAATAACAAGCCTAGGGCAATCAATCATCAATTTAAAGCCAAGTATGATAGTCAGACGGCCTCTTGGGCAGCTTTTAAAGAGACCTTCAGATCCTGCAGCTGGAGAACAGACAGAACTTAAGACCGGGCATGAGACTTAATTATAAAAGTCACAGGCCTCAAGAGAAAGCTTAATTCTCAGTCTACGAAAGTCTTGTATGCTGAAGCCAAAACCTGAAACATAAAGTGACACAGAAATTTGGTATAGTGTTATCTGGGTATACATACGTGTAGACCTTGTACTGCTGAATTATTTTGAAACTTAGACTTGCACAAGTAGTCCAATCACATTCACTGAAAGAGCCTTTCCTACCTCTTGGTTGAAGACTGTGCAGAATCCTCAAATGAGGCAGATAACTTACAAAATAATCCTAACCCCTTCCAACCTGCCCCCTACTCCCCTCTGGGTCACATAATCAACAACTTAGATTATATCTCAGCATAACCCACTGGTAAAGTACTGAGCTTGCTAAGGGAGATGATGGATTATATGCCAACACAGTTGCAGGAATAACGAACAAGTTCAACAGTAACTATGGAAGTATTCCTGTGAGTGAGTTCTGAAGGTGTTGGATCAGGATGGTGGGGTGGAACATAAAGCTGAATAAGTGAGATTATATTTACTACTTTTAAAGTAGTAGAGATGTCAGTCTTATGTGACCAGTTGGTGGAAGTGATCAAAGACTCAGAAGAGTGGGCGTTATAGAAAGGATTTACTACATAAGTCGTGAAAACCCATCTGCTGATTTTGGTTCTTGGAGGAGCCTTGCTTACAGTTCATTTAAGAAGGAGGTACCGGCATCATTCTAGAAGTTCATAGTAATTATACTTTGTAGGCTGAGACTGGTTGTAGGAGAAACATTGTGACAAAACTTGGCTCCATAGATGACTGAGAGAGAGAGAGAGAGGCAGAGACAGAGAGCGATAATAGCATTATTCTATAATTTGAGCACATATTCAATCTATTAAAATATACTCTATATATTCAATATATAGAATAGTGCTATGTATCTGTTATCTATCACCTATCTATCTAAAATAAGATGAGATCAAGGATGAATATGCAGAAAGCTGAGATCAGACATCCCACTGGAAAGTTATAGTCCTTTGCCAAATTTCTAGACCTGTACACTTATTAGACTCAGAGTTCATCAATTTAAGGAGTCAAGTTTCCTACCTTAAGGAAGGCACTCTTAACATCATGGGGATTATATATAATAATATTTCTCCGGTCCTTTCCTAAGGGTATATACAGCCATTTACTTGGATAACTGTCTATGGAAGAAAGAGGAATATCCAGATATTTTGAGGTCTTTTGGATACACTATCCAAATTGATGCTGATACCCAAGGAACCAAAGCATTCTGACAGCCTCCCTGCAGGTAAAAGGGCACATGAGAGCAGTTAAATGGTTTCCTGGCTTAGGTGTAAGTGGACCCATGGGCTCCACAGATTCACTTACTAGTCAGTCTTTTTGTTTGAGAATGTATAATCATAATGGACAAACTTAGCAGTTGACAGAACTCTCTTATGGCTCCTTGACCAGCTCAATAAGAGCAACTGCAGTGAAAGTGGAATCCCCTGAAACTATCCCAGTAACCCCTTCTCAGCCAAGATAATAAATCAAAAACAATTTTCTATCCACAGGGGAATGGAAGAGATTACTGCTATCCTCAGTGCCTTCAAGGTTGTAAGGATTGTGGTACCATTTTCTCTTCATTTAATTCAGCAGTCTAACCTATGCAAAAACTGGATGTATACATGAACAATGACAGTAGATTAACCACAGACTTAACCAAATGGCAATCCTAATTGTGGCAGATGTATCAAATGTGATATCTTTGGTTGAGCAGATTAACAAAGTTTTCGTTATGTGATGAGGTATGTGGCTCTTGAGATTTAGAGTACGTTCTCCTCCATATGTACAAAAAAGAGTATCAGAAGCAGTTAACATTCAGTGGGGAAGATAACAGTATACATTTACAGTCTTTCCTTAGAGCTACGTTAAATCTCTTATTGTCTCATAATATATTTCAGTGGGGCATGGACCATCTGGACATCCTGCTGAATATTGTATTGGTCCAGTAAGTTGTTGAAAAAAAAAGTGGAAACAATTATGGGTTCCTTCTTAAAGTATGCACGCTCCAAAGAGTGGATGATAAACCTCACAAATGCTTAGGGACCTTTATTAATGGTATGATTTGGGGGTGTAGGGTTTCAGTAACCTAAGGCATGCAACCACATTTCCTTCAAAGTAACACAGGGTGGGAGAGAGAAACTCCACAAAAGCTGAATCAGTGGTGCAGTTTTTCCTGTAGGGGACTGTCCAGTGGTCTAGGTCATTATAGGATGTCCCCTCCAAAGTAAAGGACAAGCTATTGCAACTTGTACATCCTTCTACTAATAATGACATATTTGGCAGACTTCTTCAGGTTTTGGAGGCACAATATTCTGCAGTTGGGAATACTGCCCTGACACATTTATCATATGAATCTAAAAGCTGCTAGATTTGAAAGAGGCCTAGAGCAAGAAATGATTTTGCAGATGGTACAGCTGTGGTTCAAGTAGCCTGCTACTAGACCATGTGGCCAGGCAGACCTCATGGATACCTGATAAATACCTCATACATATTTCATAAATAGCTGGAGGTATTTATGGTAGAAAACCATGCTATATGGAGACTCTTTCAGTCCCCAGTGGAAGAGTTGCAACACAGAGTACTGAAGTTCTAGAGCAAGGACATGCTGTATGTAACAGAGAACCATTCTACAAACAGATCTTGGCATGCTAGTGAGCCCTGGTAGAGATGAAACTATGACAATAGAATATCATGTGACCACACAACCAGAATTTCTCATTATGGGCTGGATAATTTCAGACTACCAAGTCATAATACTGGATAGGATGGGCTCAGCATCAATCCGTTATAAGGTGTAAGTAATTACATCCAGCATATATAATCTGAAGCAGATACAGAGGGATCATGAAAGCTGCACAAACAAGGTAGCTGGAGCTTTCTGTTACCTATCACTGTTGTACCAGCAACCTCTTTTCAGCTTACACCAATGATTTTATGGTGGACACTATGATGAACTTCTCAGCTTTGTCTTCAATGCCTAATCTTCTAGGGTGAAGATACTCTCTAGTTTCAAATCTTTCAGGGATTGCCTCAGCTGCAGAGAGCTCCCTCACTCATGGTAACACCCCTTACCAATCAATGCAGGTATAAAGTCCTGGTTACTTTGGCTCCATTTAGGCTAACTCTGAAGGATCATTTTAGCTATCTACCAGGGATATTTATCTAGACATGTCCATGGGGTTGACAAGGCTGCATTGGAGCTTGATTTTGCAATCCTACTTCCTTCTTTTCCCTTCCACAGGTGTTGATTCCAAGGGGATTCCTTAATACATATCCTGTATTCTAAAGTCCATAACTAAGCCTGCCCCTAAGGGAATACAATCCATAATAGGCCTTATAGGATTTTCTGTGATCAGGTGGCAGAGGGGAATAGAAAACAGCTTGGTTCACAGATGAGTTGGCATGTTAGTACAACCATAAAATGAATAGTTGGTGCATTATACTTCCACTCAAGTGTGGCTTTGAAAGACAATGATGAAGGAAGGGATGCCTACCAGTTGGCAGGGCTTTGGGAAGAGCTCCTGGTTATTGTGTAAAGAGACATACAGTCTGAGGTAAAAATATTAATGGATTCATAACAGTAATAATTATATAGTCAGTCAAGGGATCTGGGAGGAGCAATATTGTGAGATCAAGGTTAAAGATATCTGGGAAGAGATATGTATAGATGCATTCATGGAAGTGTAAAGGAAGCATGAAGCTCTTTGCATTGCACACTAGAATAGACCCTTTACACAAGAAGCACTGAACAACCAAATGGGCAGGATGGCTTGTGCCAGTTGTTTTCAGTCAGCCTCTCTCCTTGACCATGACAATGATGGTAGGCATGTGAATGGAAGGGCCATTGTGCAGAAATGGAATCTTTTGTGCCCAAGAATATGTGCTGTATCCTACCAAGACCTATCTACCCAACCACTTTTCCTGAATGCCAAGATCTGTCAGCAGCAGAGATTAATGTTGAGTGTCTCATATGATTCCTGAAGGGGACCAAACAGTCACTTAGTGCCAATTTGATTTAATGGGACTCTTTTTCTATTGAAAAAAGCAGAGTTTATCATGATCAGGATTGATACCTATGGGTTCAACTTTCTTGTCTACAGGACTTTGACCAACATCATATTCTAAGAACTCATGGGGTATTTGATTCACTGGCATGAAATCCTGTACAACAACATCTGAGACCAAGAGATACATTTTTTTTTGTAAAGAAGGTAGGGAAATGGACATATGACTATAGGAACCATTGGTCTCATCACCTGCTGTATTCTCCAGAGACTGTTGTTCTGTTACAATAGTTGGATGACCTTAAAGATTGCAGGCAAAGTACCAATTTGGAAATGGCACCTTGCAAGGATGGGACACTATTTTTCAGAATGTAGTGCATTATTAAACCAACATCCATTATGTACTGCTATGTTAGAAACAGATAGAATTCATGTTGTTATGTACTGAATTGTGCCCCCACCCCCTGCCTCACACACACACACACAATTCAAATATTGAAGCCCTAACCATTAATGTGACTATTTTTGAGGTAGAACCTTTAAAGAAATAATTAAGGTTAAATGAGGTCATACAGATAGGGACCTAATCCAATAGGACTGGTGTCCTTCTAAGAAGAGGAAGAGATTCCAGGAATGCATGCACATAGAGAAAAAGCCATGTAAGGACACACTGAGAAGATGGACATCTGCAAGCCTAAGAGAGAGGACTCAGGAGAGACCAACCCTGCTGGCACCTTGATCTTGGACTTTTAGCCTCCAGAACTGGGAGGAAATACATTTCTGTTGCTTAAGCCACCTAGGGTGTTGTATTTTGTTGTCAGCTCCAGCAAACAACACATGGCTTTGGGAACAAAGGAGTTAAAGGAATGGTCTTACTTATCATTTCCATGGACCTGCTTGGAGAATTTGTGCTTCTTGACCCTGAAACCTTAAGCACTGAGTCTAGAGGTCCTGGGCTTCTGGATGGGTCTTTTCCATCTATGAACACAGTAAATGTAGAGGTACAACTGCTGCCTGGTTGTTTGGGCAGGTAGTGCCCATAGACCAGCAAACACAAACCAAGAGTAATGGCCTTTATCTTCTTTGGGAGTCAGGACTTCTAAGAGTAGAAAAAAACATATTTGGCACTCGGGTGATCCACTGGGGTGGGTGAGGGAAGGCATCTCTGTGTTGTGCTCATTTGTAACTGTGAATGGGCAAGTACAGCAACCATGGCCTTCCTAATAAGGGCATCATGAAAAGACTCACTCCTCAGGGATAAGGCTCTGTGTTACTCCACTAGGTAAGCTACTGAGGCCAGCAGAAGTGCTAAGAAATACAGAAAGGAATAAAGAATGGATGATAAAGGAAGGAGATGAGTATCAGTTTTAGCTGTAAGACCAACTGCTGCAGGTAGTAAATCTCAAGAATTGTGACCAGAGAATCCTGGAGAATCTGACTGGGTGGAGTAAATCTGTTGTAGGAAACAAATGCATTCAAGTGGATACCACAGATGCTCAGCTCAAATCCCCTTTACTGGCCTCCTTTATTGCCCCTCATCTGTTGGGAGTATTGGTTGCTCACAGCTCACAACTGCCCCCTTCCCTGGAAATTTGCCCTCAGCTGAGATTGTCACTTCACGCAGGAGGTTATGCACCTCCTGTTATTGAATGGGGAGCACAGATAATGACCAAAAATAGGGGTACAAAAGACTGGCCTCTTGCCTAAAGGATGGGTATCTTTGTAGTACAATTTATGCTTCAGATTCTCATCCCACCCATGTTGGACATCAGGCATAGACATTACCTGAGACCACATCTTTGCTGAGTTTTTCCCTCTCCTGTTTTTCTAGCTCCTACATAGGCTCTGCCTTCAAAGATTACACCCATAGTAATCTTGTGCATTCAATTTTCTCTCTTAGCCTCTGCTTCTAGGGAAGTGGACCTAAGCAATTAGTAATAAAATAAATTCAAGAGGGCATGTCAATAATCTCATCTTGGTAAAGCAGCTTCTCTGAACCCGGCAGTCTGCTCTCACTGTGTGGATGTACAAATGACATGAGGCATAGCCTTTGCTTTCATTGAACTCCCCATGTAGTTTGGCAGTAAAAGCACAGATATGTGCACAACTTAAACTTGGGAATGGGTGCTAGATGGTACCAAATTGAAAAAAGGTAAAATTGGAGCTCAGAGAAAAGGAGTGCCTTTCTCAGACAGCTAAGTACTTGAAAATAACTATCAAAAATGCTCATTATTTAAAAGAATTCTCACTAACGTAATTTGAGAATTTGTGAAAGGTTGACAATATATATTAAAGCGGATAAAGTCAGTGAGATGTTAATTTGCTGCATTGATAAGAGTTGATTTAAAGCATATACATTTCCAAAAAAATTAGGATCTGAATCAGTGCTCTCATGTTGTAAGGTGTTCATTCAGAAATGAGCTAAAGCTCAAAGCATAGTGCCCAGATGCTGCTCTACACTGAGAGGACAGAGCACAGTGCTTCTTTGCCTCGAGAACTGTCAGATAGCAACCATAGGGGGCAATGCAAGCTTGGCAGTAGCATTCTCAGCTCCCTGTATACACCCGCTAAGGCTGTCCTTTCAAGGTACTGCTGTTTTATTATTCTTGTTTAAAACGACCTGAGTCTTTACAGTTTCACAATGTCTTAAAGCTCATAATTACTTTAGTTTGGGGGCAAGCCATATGTGGAAAGTGAGGAATAAATGTAAAAAAAAAATTATAAAGGTACGAAGAGCATATAGGGGTGGAGTTTGAATTTAAAGGTGACACAGAAGTAGGACAGAAGTTTGTAGTTAGCCCAGTAAGAGTCTAATCTGTTCCACTAATTTTTGTCTGTCAGATTCCTGTTTTCTGAAAAGACAAGTCTGTGGAAAAGCACACTGATTCTTATTTAACTTTTGTTATATTTCTTAGTAATTCAGTTTCTGAATATTGTGAATTAAGAGACAATTGTTAAACAAATATAATAGTTGTCACAAATCATTTTAAGGGCATATTCATTTAATATATTTCTGTGACCTTATTTTACACAATCTAGTGTACCAACATATGAATATGTATACAGATTGATAAGTATGATTTTCCTGCCCATCATTATAAAAATACCTTTCCTAGTTGAACTGTTAATGAAATGATGAGAAAATCTGAGGTGAACATTAGCAGTCTATTTTCATTTTGTTTCATCAAAATAATCTATTTTACAATTACTATTTACTTGCAATAACCTGCAGCAAAAAATGATTTAATGTTCAATATGTGCATTAAAATGCACTTGCTTTTTTTAATATGTAAAAGCTGATGGAAATTTCATTTAAGCATAATTCCTATATCACAGATTTTAAGCAAAATGAAAAGAAGTTAGGGTACCATTTAAACATGGCTATAAAAATAATTTCTTTCAATGGCTGGAGGGAAGGAAGGATTGGTCAAAGTAATTTTTATCTTCGATGGGATTCCCCACTAGCCTGCTTTCTTACTTGGCTTAATGCATGCCACAATAATCATGCTATTTCTTCCTAGCATTTTTCTAGCTCACAGTAATAAGAATAATTGCGTGGTGTTTATATTCTAAAGTGCCTTTTCTCACTAAGCTCTGAAGTCCTTTCTGAGTATTAATTCTCACAAGATTTCTGTGTGGCACAGGAATGTGTATTATTATCTTGTTTTTCCCCTTTTAACAACAAGGATAGTAAGACATATATGCAGTAAATGATACATAAGACAGAGTCAGGATGCTAGAAACAGCCTTCCAGTTCAAAAGCCAGGCCATGATTTCTAGGAATTATTAACACCCTAGATGATTGAATCCTGGCAATTAGTAGCTATCTTTTAAGTCCTAGTTTTCACTCCTAGAACATTAACATTGATAGGAAGGAAAAATTTAATAACTTGGAATAAGTTAATTCTATTGCATCCTAGGTAATATAGAGATTGTAATAAGCAAGTTATAAGTAACTGCAGTTATAATAAGGTTATTGACAATGATTTAAAGTGTAAATGTTTAATGACATAGATGTAAAATTCACAATTAAAAACAAAAACATTTTAAATAATAGCTAGCCTAGAGGCTACTAGGGAAAAAAAAAGAGCTAGGTATGTAATTTGAGTATAGTATCAAAGCTGTTTAAATTTATTGGATAGAGGTCAAAAATGTTCAGATAGACCTGGAATACAACATTATTCAATATATGTTATTTAGCAAATATGTGAATAATATCTGTTGACAATGCCTACCCAAATTATTTTAGTCTTTTTTAAGGCATGATAATAACATTGAAATTTCATATGTTTAAGCTTTCTTAGCTTTTAGAGATACTTAAAAGATATTATCTATTCTTTAATTAATAAATGAAGTTATTTGAAGTTTTGATTTGCTTCAAAATAAATCTGGATGGTAAGAGGAATATATAAAACCAGAATTGGCCATCAGCTGATTATTGTTGAAGCTATATGACGTACATATGGGGATTAAATGTATTGTTCACTTTTAGTTATGTTTAAAAGTTTTTATAATAAAAATGTTTTAAATGTAAAAAAAATCATACCCATATATATTAGATAAGAGATTATTACTAATCTGTTGTAAGAAAATGCATCTCACCTTTCTGGAACTGAGCTATATGGGAAAGTCACCTATCAAGAACATAGTCAAGAAATAAGACATACTGCACAAAAAGAGGGGTCTTCAGACATTAGTATGAGTATTATTTGAAGCATTCAAATAAAAGACGCTATTTAACTAGGTTAAGAAAATTAATAGTTTGAGCATTGACAGACTTAGGGTCAATTACTTGTGCTAGAATTCACTAGTTTGGTAATTTATTTCAATTCTATTAGCTTCCATCTCCTCATATATAAAATGGACATGATAATATCTACCTTAAAGGATTTTAATGAAGTTTCCATGTAATTAAAATTTTGTTTGATACTGGGTGTTATATAAATGATCACTAATAATTTTAAGCTCAGTTAAGTGTCAGACTCTTCATCTCAGCTGGGGTCATGATCTCATGGTTCCTGACATCGAGCTCCTGTGTTGGGCTGTGAGCTGACAAGGCAGAGCATGCTTGGGGTTCTCACTCTCTTCCTCCTTTTCTGCCCCTGCCCTGCTTATGTACTTTCTTTTCTCTTCTTTCTTTCATCAGGAAATATAAACTCATAATTTTATAACTTAGATAACTATGTAGTCTACTCAGTTAAGAATTCAACTCAATTAAGACTGTAAATAGATATTTAAAATTTTGTATTTGTATTTATTTATAACACAGACATAGGTTCTCAAGGATTCATAGAGCTTCATGTCATAAACCAGATTTTGTAACTGGCCTCTTTGTTAGGTAAGCAGACCCAAAGACAATAAAGTCTTAAAACATGGCTGAAACCCCAATAGAAATTCTATGTGACCCACAGAGCCTATCTGCACCAGGTAAAGCTATCTTTTCAAAATATTGCTGTTTTATTATTCTGGTTTAAAACTTAGGATCAATAATAAAACAGTGTTTAATAAAACACTGTCCATGGAAATCCTACATCTAGTGATATCCATTTGGATCTACTGATTTTTATATGGAGGATACTTCTACTAGCTTCTGCTTTTCTTTATGTAACATCCCAGCTCTCCTCTTCCATTCGCATAATTTAGAACACGGCTCCATTACTTGTTGCTGTCAGTTCACTGGCAAGCCAAACGTTTTAAAGACCAGAAGAAGGTTCTCTCTCTCTCAAAACAAACAAACAAACAAACAAAAAACAAAAAGAAATGGCTACATGATTTTCAATGAAGAATGGCACTCTTTCAGAATACCCAGTAGGGAAAGATTGTCAGAAAAAAAATCCATAACAGAAAATAAGCTACTGTTTTATAAGGCAAAATTCAGGGTCCCTTTTAGTAGAGGGACCAAAGCCCTATATTCCTTGATAAAGCTTGTGTATACCTTTGTAGTACAACACAGGACAATGTGGCATATTGTGATCATAGAGAATTACTAAGAGAAGTTAACACAGAAACCTAAAATATTAGAGTCTTAACAGAACAAAAGTTTGTTTCGCACTCACTCATGTTACAGTCCACTGTAAGTCAGGAGTTCTTCCTGGGAAACTCTTTACCCAAAACTCCTTTCTCTTCACTCTATCACATTGCGGGGTCTCCTTGGAATTCTGAGATGGATTTACTTCACTTTTTCAGTCAATAGGTAAAGGAAAAGAGGTCCCATGGAGGGTTGCCTGAGATATTTTAGGGGTCTTGCCTGGAAGTGAAATGAATCTTTTCTACCCACATTCCATTGGCCATGTCCCCAGATAGCTACAAGGTGTCTAGGAGATGTAGTCTTCCTGTGTATCTACAATGTGGAGACTGTAGACCATTGTCTCCACTACAATAGACAATAAAGAAAATGTGTCATCAGTTGTAGGAAATTTTATACAAAAAAATATGGTGGGGGACCCTGGGTGGCTCAGTTGGTTAAGCGTCTGACTTTGGCTCAGGTCATGATCTCTCAGTTCACGAGTTCAAGCCCTGTGTCGAGCTCTGTGCTGATAGCTCAGAGCCTGGAGTCTGCTTCAGATTCTGTGTCTCCCTCTCTTTCTGCCCCACCCCCAGTCATACTTCATACTCTCTCTCTCTGTCTCTCTCTCTCAAAAAAAAATTTTTTTTAATTAAAAAAAATAGGGTGAATTGTGTATCTGTATGGAACCTCTGATGGACTCTAAGCTCTCTGAGACTGAGTACATTGACTTGATCAGTTATCTGACTTGCAGCTAATACTCAGTAAATAGTGTCTGGTAAATAGTAGTTTTGTTATGTAAATTAGTCCAAAAGCCTAGTTTTGTAAAGATTCTGTATAATTTCATATTTGTGGCATTGCAGTTTGTAAATAAGACTGTTAAGTATTGAAGAGAAAGTAAGTTTTAACAAATAATTCTGTGTAGTCTTGAATACCTTTACACATTAATTGAATAATAGAATTGATACATTTTACTGTATTTGAAATATTAGAATCTATTTGAATACTCTACTGAGCCACATAAATTGTGGACTTATGCCTTGGGCTTAAGTTTTCTTAAAGATAATATAAATAAATACAGATTATATACAATTTCTCAAAAAAGGAATCTAAGAATATTTGTATGAAAAATTAGTCTATTGCTTGCCTCTAAAAATTATCTGAAAGAGATTTCATTTTTTTAGGTATTCCTTTTCCCTTCTAAATCTGAATTTTTAGGATTAAAAGAGAAGAAGCCCCACTCTCCTGATCTTCTAACAGAGATCAAGAGAGAGATGAGAGAATTTGATTCATTTACAAAAAAAGTACATATTTTAAAATTCACTGGCACATGGAGTGCAGCAAAACAGGAGTATTGAAGGAAATAGGTGTGCTAGCATAATGACCAGGTAGCAAAATCCCCCAAGACACAGTGCCAGACACTCAGCAGCAGTTCATTATTTGACACTAACACTTTGGACAGCACCATAAGGATGGGGTACTGTTCATGACAAAGCCATTTATAGGTCTCAGGCTTGGGGATGGATCAGACCAGTGATAAGAGTTATAGACACTGACATAATTATGAAAAAAGATATTAGAGTGAAAGAAATGGGTAAACGTTTTTATAACGAACAGTGACAACAATAAAACAATAATAAAACCATTAAGATGTAAGAGTTATGCTGGAATGTATTGTAGATGTTGCTCTAGATACTTTCTCCATCTTGATCATTGATTCTGGTGAATCTTACTTCAGATCAATACTCTTATCGCCTGTCTACATCACAGAATTTTAAAAAAGAAAAAAAAAGAAAACTGATGTATAAAAAATATTGCTGAAAGTAGTTATATCCACTTACTTGAAATATAATGGTCCCTGAATCTTGGAAACTGGTAGAAGGGTATTGAGAAAATAGCGATTTTTAAAGACATAGCTAAAAATAGGTGATTTTTGAGAAGACTTTAGATTCCGTACCATTTCCTTAAAAATCCAAAGCCATATCTGTCAGAGTCCTGGCATAAAGCATCTGAGAAAGTTGCTGCCAAAAGATTTTTGCCCATCTCAAAACAAACAAAAAAAGAAAACAATAGTCTTCGTGATAGAGATTGTGTTGGTTACCTGAGATTGGATATATATTGTTGGTAGCAATGGAGATCAGTGAAAATTCTAAACTTTATGAAATAAAATACATTGTTGACTTTGTTTTATTTCAAACTGAAATTATTGGTCGTGCTTAATGGCAGTTGGCTTCTTTAAAGTAACTAAATTGACAACCCAAAGTGAAAGTCTGTTTTTAAGTTCTTTTCATGTCTTTCACCACCTAAAACATATCTGTGCATAATGAACTTTAAAATGCATGCTTTTTATATCCTCTCCCACAGTTATCATTTACAGATTTTAACTCCAGAAAGGAAATCTGAGAAATAATTTCTAAATAGTGCTCACCCTGCACACAAGCATGCACACGCACACATGCACACACACACGCACACACACGGACACACTGTAAATGTGCATCAGGAAACTGTGTGAGGTTATATCTTAACATTTATATGGACTAAGTTCTTTAATATCAAAGAAAAATCATTTTTTTTAATTTATTGAAATTAACCAATATCTTAAAGTTGTCCTTCAGCCAGCTGATACAATTAAAATGCCTTCATTTTCAGCCCATGTGGAATTAAGTGTAAACCTTTGTATTGCTTTCTGCTTTCTTTCATGAATAGAATTTAGTTGTACTAAGATAATGGTGCAAATTTACAATATCCACAAAAGCACCACTATTGTATTGCTTTGCCTAATGCATTAAGAAGAGAAGATCACTTGGCAAACACCACATATCTATAGACGAACAAAATGCACTAAAATCAAAATTGCATTACTTTTGTCAATAATTTGTGTTATAATTTTTATGGCAAATATTAATGGAAAGGATCTCTTAAATAAAAATGAGTCTGACATTTTCCTTTTGTTTTTGCTGCCCTGATTGTATTTACATCCAGTCATTTATTGCCCATTAAAGAAGTAATGCTATGTTAATGTAAGGGGGAAAAAAATCAATGCTACTGAGATCAGTAGCTGTGGGGAAACAGTGCAGCAGCTGGTTTGCAAACAGCGAGCCCATATAGATCAATGAAATTACAAGCTAAATCTGCTGATGCTCACAAACTGCTTCAGTGGTGTGCTGTCTAACCTTTTTCAAGTTCAAGAGCTCTAGAAAGCCAGTGATAACTAAATGGAAAGCAGGGCAAAGGCAACCAGGGGACGGTGACAATGCACCTAGAGCATTTTACTCTGATGTATGATGTTCTACTTTTGCAGCTACCAGGATAACTTCCTATGTTTAACCTATAGAAAAGCCCAATGATCTGTAAGTGAGCCACATAGAATGGCTCCAGAAAAATACTTTCACACTCCAGAAAAATACCTTAAAAGAGTTCCTTGACCTGGAACATCAGAAAGCTGCACGATACTTCACAAATCTGCTGTTAAGCTAAATTCCAGAAAATATTGATCAGTAAGTGAATGTTGGGATTCTAGAATATATGGTATGTTGGGTTTGGTGACTTACTGTAGTCTCTAAAATTTTCTTTATGATAAAGATTTGATTATACCCATTGAGCCTCAGCTTCTTAATTATAAATCACTGATCAGACACATACACGTTTCTATTTGAAAAAGACAATAAGCTTTCCATCTCAATAAAGTAATTTTTAATGTCAATTTAAATGTCATTAGTAAATTTTTCCCCAAGTGTTGAATTTTCAATTTTTCTTTTAGCTAAGCCTTCCATGGATACTTAACTGTATTTTAACTGCATTTCCTAAGACACACAAAAACTTTAGCATAAAGAGTGTTAATGACATAATAAGAGGGAAGGAAGTTAGTATAAAAAAACAGAATCATCACAACTTGTTGATAGATTCAAAAAGTAGGCTAATTGTGCTTGGAAATGGAAGAGAACTTTGTCATTGGCATATGTAACATCATTTTGCTAACACCTGGAAGGGATAAGTGACTTTTCCCAAAACACACACCTATTAAATAGTAATGCTGGAACTGAGATCCAGGCATTCTAGGCCAAGGGCAGTGCTGTCCCTGCCACATAAATGCTACCATTAACATTGATTTGGTTGGAAAAAAGGAAAATAATGTAGAAGGCAGAAGAAAATAGAATGAAGATTTACACGGGATGCTTTTATAAAGAGACAAAATAGAAACACTAAAATCATATGGAATAAAATTAATCACAAAATACTGTTGCTACTAAATTCTTCTTAATTTAACTGTTGACAACAAGAAGAAAAATGTGTCTTTCTTCTTCCTTCCTCTTTTCCTCCCTCCCTCCTTAAATCAATCAAAGAAAATGCAAAACAAAAACAGTGGTTACAGGACAAACCAAACTCTACCCTGTCAGCAAGACTGACCACACTTCATCTGTTCCTCAAATAGGCACTGAATAAAATGTCCTGAGAAACATAAGATGTGTTTTTTTTTTAAACCCCAGTTTGGTAATTATATTGATTTAAATCATTCTGTCTGTCTCAATCCTCTAAGATAGTGACACAAGTGTGACATGATTTTTATAGGACTAGTTCACTATATAATAGCAAAAATCTCAGCCAAATACCATCAACTGACAACTGTCATAGTTTCAATTTAAATCTACCTTGATATTTATATTCAAAATCAGTTGTTAGTATTGCTTTCTGTATAGTTTGTTAAAAATTAACAAAAATTTTAGGGTATGGCATAAACCTCAATTATTTTCTTCTCCATGTAAAGAATACTCATACTTGAGATAAATTGTTGCATTTTGGGAGATACACATTTTTAAAATGTCAATAATAATCAGAGGGCAGATACTATCTTCTAGATAATTCTAGAATAAGATAAACATGAACAATACCTAAATCTTACTTACTAATGT
Source organism: Acinonyx jubatus (assembly GCF_027475565.1). Lineage (NCBI taxonomy): Eukaryota > Metazoa > Chordata > Mammalia > Carnivora > Felidae > Acinonyx > Acinonyx jubatus. The sequence goes on along the minus strand of NC_069385.1, from coordinate 63,266,870 downwards.
TTTAGGTAGTATAAACCCTGTTGAAAACACCAAGTAGTCCCATTTTAAATTTTGTTTGAAAATATCTTATTCTCATATTTTTAATTTTTCAAACTATGCTCATTTCTTCATTCTGCCATCCTCATGAATATTGTGAGTCAGGGGGATTGTATATTATCATTACTATTACCCGCAGTTCAGGGAGGCTCACTGAACCAATCCAAGATGAGAACTCAACTCCTAAGGGTTTGAGTTAGGGTATATTTGATAAGAGCAAAACTGAAGAATGAGAAGAAACACTTGCTCATGATACTACATGATTATACTGATGATTATGAATGGAGAGGGCACTCAGTTGTCTTTTGGGTAAGGAAGAAAACTCATATTTCAAAACTAATTATCTAGGATTTTTTAAAGAACAATGTGTTAGTACTGGCAGGACATAATTGTTGTAAAGCCTGCACAAAGAAGAGAAGAAATAGTTAAATATATAACCACATTCACTGTAGCTCTGGAGGATGGTTGATGGAACAGTATGGAAGTATCATGGAATTCATTTTGGCTGCAGTACAGGGGAGGTATTTCCAGGTGGTTCTCCACCTGGAGATTATCCTTTTTTCCATCTAAAAGCCAGAGTATTCTCTATGCTACTTATCTCCTATTACCATCAGCAAAGAGCAGAGATGTGCAGGGCAAATAGAGGCCAAAGAGAAAACACTGGCTATAGCCGGCATTAAGCAAAAATACACTGAAGAGAATGAGGCCTCTAATTTTCAGCACTACATTCACCTTGGTCTTTCCCACCTGCCCTTTCATTGCCACTCATACACCTTCTTTAATCATGTAGGAGGTGATAGGTTCAATTTTAGGTGCCAACTGAGGATTATTCTCAAAGAAATCACGACCTAATCTCATATTAAGTAGTGATCCCATGACTTTGGATTGCAGTTCCTGTTTAAGGGCCTTGTTCTTACTGTGGTGACCGAGGTGGGTCTGTGGTTTAGGGAGAGCCTCCTCTATCCCACTCTTGATTTCTTGTGTACATCCTTGATTATGGAAACATCCACAGCTCCTGGCACACATCCCTTACTTCTATAGTTGATTCAGACTTGCAGAACTAATACAGCTGATCTGACTCTTGGTCTCTCTACTAAAAAGATGAATCAGACATATTTAGCAGCTACATGAGAATGACAAGAGTGAGAACAAAAAGTTTTAATTCACTAAAATTTAAATTGAGATTTGAGCAATTACAAAGAAAAAAATCTCTGAAATTTATGTAATATTTGACTATGCATAAGAACCTATTCATTGGGACGTACACAGCAAGGATTACAGCAAAGGATATGCAAAAACAAAGCAGGACTAGGCTCTCTAGTCTGATATGACATTTTGCTTGATCTATGAGGTCCATGGCATGAGCAGCTGGATCTCTGTATAAAAAGAGTGACCTTCTGATTATTCTTTGAAGGTTAGGTGCCAAATTGACTATGTTCACCCACATCTCATTTGGCAAACAGACCTGACCACTATTGTCCTTTTTCATTCTCCCATCACTGATGGACTCTTCTCATCCCAGTGATCCCTTTGACACTCTAAGAAATTCTGATTTTCTACCCCGCCTGTGCTGCTGTGGATAAAGTATTACCTGTACTCTGAGGATTCCTCCTTTTGAGTGGTTCACCTACAGGGCAAGATCTAAACAAAATAATGGAATAGTAAACTAAACAAAACAGAGGCAGAAACTTTCTTTTAATACATTCATGCTTGATGGTTTTATAAGTTCTTTTTTTCATGAGGATTGGTAATAATAATTGGCGTGCTTGCTTAAGTTGATTCTTGGTAAGATGTACATAATTTATTTTATAGTGTGACATTTTACTTATTCTCAATGATTCCATTTGTTGATGTTATGCAGTTTTGAATTAATATAATATATTAAAAATAGTTTTAAAAAAAGGGGTATCTAAACTGGGAAGAGATGATTATATAATTGTAATTGCAACTCTGATGTTGATCAGAAAAGGACAAGATATGATCCCCTTTCTCAGTAAGTTGCCTTAGTAAGGCCTCACCTCATCTGATTGTGCCATTCTTCCCAGTTTTAAAATACAAATAATCAAGGTATATTTATTTTTCAATATTTTCCACATTGCAAGACTCATTTGTTGAATGAGTAAATTGGGTGATGGGATGGATATGTAGCTCTAACCAGTGCATATGTGGCTGTGTGCACACAAATAAATGTTGGTTAAAAATTGATTTAGATGTCACATTTATAGACTCAGTTTAAAAAAAAATGTATCAACTTTATATACAGTACCCTGCATTCAATTTGATCAATTTTGACAGTTGTTTACACCCATGAAATTATTTCCACAATTAAATACAGAACATTTCTCTCATCTTCAATAGGTTCCTTGTGTCCCACTGTCCCATTGTAGACCATTTCTCCTACCCACAATTCCAGTCAAGCATTGATCTGGTTTCTTTTCCTCTCTCTTATCACTATAGATTAGTTAGCACTTTTGAAAATTTTACGTAAATAGACTCATAGAATATATACCCTTTCCCTTCTTTCACTGACAATAATGATTTAGAGTTGATTCATGCTGGGTGAGTATCAATAGTCTCTTTCTTTTTTTTTTTTTTAATTTTTTTAATGTTTATTTATTTTTGAGAGAGAGAGAGAGAGAGACAGAGCACGAGTGGGGGAGGGGCAGAGAGAGAGGGAGACACAGAATCTGAAGCAGCTCCAGGCTCTGGGCTATCAGCACAGAACCCAACACGGTACTCAAACCCACTAACTGTGAGATCATGACCTCAGCCGAAGTCCGAGGCTTAACCGACTCAGCCACCCATGCGCCCCAATAGTCTCTTTCTTTTTATTGTTCAGGAGCCATAGAATGAAAATTTCACATTTTGTATAGCCATTCAGCTGTTGATTAATATTTGGATTGTTTCCAATTTTTTCATATTGAGAATGAAGGTGGTATGAATATTTGTGAAGAAGACTTTGTGTGGACTTAGGTTTTTATTACTTTGTGAAAATACCTATTAGTGGAATGGCTGGATCATACAGTATGTAGATATTTAACTTTTTATGAAACTGACAAACAGTTTTCCAAAGTGGTTGTACCATGTTAAATTTTCACTAGCTTTTTATGAGAGTATCAGTTGCCCCATATTCTTACTAAAGTTTGATATTGTCAGTCTTTGTAATTTAGCCATTCAAATGAGTGTAAAGTGATATCCCATTATGGCTTTAATTTTCCTTTCTCTAATGACTAATGATGGTGAGCATATTTTCTTGGGCTTATTAGTCATATGTTTTTATCTGTGAAGTACTATTAAATATTTAGCCAATTTTTATGAGTTGTAATCTAATTATTGAGTTGAAAAGCTTCTTATAATATGAATACAAGTTCTTTGCCAAATATAGATGCATTTCAAAATTTTCTCTTATTTGATGCTTTTAAAAAAATTCATAAAAGTAGTTTTCAAGAACTTTTGAATTTTGATAAAGTATATTTAAATTTTGTTTTTATGATTTATGTTTTCTGCATCCTAGCCAAGAGATCCTTGCCTAACCCTATATCACATACTAAAAAAAAAAACTTACTGAGGTATAATTAGCATACAACATTATACTCATTTCAGATGTACAACATATTGATTTAACAATTCTTTACATCACATAATTTTTAATGTTTTTTCTAGAAGTTTTATAATTTGTTTTCTATATTCTGGTCTATGATCTATTCAAAATTAGTATGAATTTTTTATGGTGAGGAGTAAAGTCAGTGTTCATATTTTTTCCATATATATATCCAGTGATTTCTGAACCGTTTATTGAAAAGACTTTCCCTTTTCCACTGCATTTTGTTGGCACCTTTATTGAAAATTTTTTCATATTTCAAACAACATATGAATCTACTTTTGGACTCTCTATTCCAGTGGTTTTCTTTTCTTCTCCTTTCTTTTTTCTTTTTTTTTGTCTTGGAGTCTCATACAGTTAAAAATTACAAATGACCACAAACAGCCTTTTTGTTTGTTTGTTTGTTTATGTTGATTATATTTATCAATATTTACTGTATTAAGAACTGAAACTGAGAAATTTAAAAATATATATTTATTAATTTACTTAAAATCAACAATAAACAACATATTTTATTAAAATATCTAAATATTCCAAAATACAAAAAAAAGCATTGATTCACATTTTAAAATATCTTTAACTTCTGTTTTAATAAGATTGTATTGTTTTTTCATGTTTATTTTTTTAACTTTTTTTTAATGTTTATTTATTTTTGAGAGAAAGAGACAGAGAGACAGAGTGTGAGCAGGGGTGCGTTTGAGAGAGAGGGAGACACAGATCCTGAAGCAGGCTCCAGGCTCTGTCCTGCTAAGGCAGGCTCCAGGCTCTGGGGCTTGAACTCGTGAACCATGAGATCATGACTTAAGAGGAAGTCGGATGCTTAACTAACTGAGCTACCCAGGTGCCCCTATGTTTATTTATATATTTTGAGAGAGAGAGAGAGAATGCATGCGTGAATGAACACATGTGCATGAGTGAGCAGGGGCAGAGAGAGAGAGGGAGAGAGAGAGAATCCCAAGAGGGCTCCACGCTGTTAGCACAGAGTCCAATGTGGGGTATGATTTGGTAATTCCATGTATTTCATAAATCCATGGTTTCATAAATCCATGACCTGAGCCAAGATCAAGAGTCAGATGCTTAACCAACTGAATCACCCAGTAAGTCAGTTGGTGTAAGTTCTCCAACTTTATTCTCTAAAAAAAATTTGCTGTTGCAGGGCACTTGGGTGGCTCAGTCAGTTAAGCATCAGGCTCTTGATCTCAAGGTCATGAGTTCAAGTCTTACATTGGGTTCCACACTTGGTGTGGAGCCTACTTTTTAAAAAGTTGCTTTTCCTATTTTAGGTCATTTGCATTTCCACATAAATTTTAGAAACAGCTTATCAATTTCCACTAAAAAGGCTGCTTGGTATTTTCATTGGGATAATGTTTTACTATAATTTATAAACAACTGATATCTTGGGGTGCCTGAGTGGCTGAGTTGGTTGATCTCAGGACTCATGAGTTTGAGCCCCATGTTGGGCTCTGTGCTGACAGCTCAGAGCCTGGAGCCTGCTTCCGATTCTGTGTCTCCCTCTCTCTCTGCTCCTCCCTCTCTCTCTATGCTCCTGCCCTGATGATGCTCTGGCTCTCTCTCAAAAATAAATAAACATTAAAAAAAATTTGTTTTAAAGAATTGACATCTGAAAAATATTTAGTCTTCTAATCCATGAACATAGTATATTTTTGTTTTTTTTAGAAGTTCTGTAATTCTCTCAGCAATGTTCTGTGGTTTTGAGTGAAGAGATATTGCATGTATGTTGTTAAAATTACTCCCATGTGTTTTGTTACATGGTGTGATTGTAAGTGATTTTTTTTTAAGTTTCATCTTCCAATTGTTTGTTACTAGTATATAAAAATACAACTAGAGTATGTAGTTTAACATTGTATACTAAGACATTGATAAATGTATTTATTTTGAGTCCATGTTATCAATAATAACCAATTACTGTCACTAACAACACAGATTTATGATTATGCTTTTCTGGGAAATTGACCATTTTATCATTATGAAATATTCCTCCTTATTTTTGGTAATACTCTGTCGAGTCTATTCTATCTGATAGTGACATTGCTTTCCCATACTGCTTGTTTATTATTTTCATGTATATCTTTTAAAATGTCCATTTATGTTTAGCCTATGGATTTCTTTAAAGCATGTCTCTTGTAGAGAGCATATAGTTGCTTTGTTGCCCATCCTAACAATATCTGTGTGTGTTTATTGAGTTATAATTGGCATATAATATCCTATTTGTTTCAGATATACATCATAGTGATTTGATATTTTTATACATTATAAGATGATCCCCATAAGTCTAGTTATCATCTGTCACCATGCAAAGTCATTTCAGTATTATTATTGACTATATTATCTATGCTGTACATTACATCTCCATGACATCTTTAGTTTATAACTGGAAGTTTGTACCTTTTAATCCCCTTCAACATTTTGTCTTCTCCCCACCCATCCAGCGTGTCCCCAATCTGATAACCGAAGTTTTATTTCCTGCATCTTATAAGTCCGTTTCTGTTTTGTTGTTCATTTGTTTTTGTTTTTTTGTCATGATTAATGGAATCATATAATATTTATCTTTCTCTGTCTAACTTATTTCACTTAGCATAATATCCTTTGGTCCATCTATGTTGTTGCAAGGCAAGATTGCATTCTTTTCCTGGCTAAATAATACACACACACACACACACACACACACGCACGCACACACACACACATACACACGACATCTTTGTCCATTAATCTATTGATGGACACTTAGATTGCTTCCATATCTTGGCTATTGTAAATAACGCTGCAATAAATGTAAGAGTGTATATATCTCTTGGAATTAGTGTTTTTGTTTTTTGTCGGATTAATAGCTGGAAGCAGAATTCATGGATCACATCATAGTTCTATTTTAAATTTTTTGAGGAAACTCCCATATTGTTTTCCATAGTTATCTGCAACAATTTACATTCCCACCAATAGTGTATAAGGGTTCCCTTTCTCTACATTCTCTCCAACATTCCTTTTGTCTTTTGATAATAGCCAATGTGACTGGTGTGAGGTGATATCAAATTGTAGTTTTAATTTACATTTTCCTGATTATTGATGTTGTTGAGCATTTATTCATATACCTATTGTCCATCAGTATATCTTTTTGGAAAAATTTGTATGCAAGCCTTTTGCCAATTTTTAAAATTGGATTTTTTAATATTAACTTCTATAAATTCTTTATATATTTTGGATATTAACTCCTTATCTGATGTATGATTTATGAGTATCCTGTATTCATTGCCCTTTCATTTTGTTGATGGTTTCCTCCACTGTGCAAAAACCTTTAATTTGATGTAATCCTATTTGTTTATTTTAGCTTTTGTTGCCTAAGCCTTAGGAAACTGGCTTTTAAAAAATACTGCTAAGCCCAATGTCAAAGAACTTACTGCCAATGTTTTCTTCCAGGAGTTTTATGATTAAGGGTCTTATATTCAATCTTTAATCCACTTTAAATTTATTTTTTCATATACTTTAAGAACGTTGTTCAGTTTCATTCTTTTGTCTGTAGCTGTATAGTTTTCTAAATACCACTTATTGATGAGACTGTCTTCTCCCCATTGTATAGCCTTGCCTCCTTTATCATAGATTAATTGACCATATGTATGTAGGTTTGTTTATGGGTTCTCTATTCTATTTAATTAATATTTTTGGTTTTTTGTGTGTCAGTATCACACTGTTTTGATTACTTAGATTTGTAGTAAGCTTGAAACCAGGGAGCATGATGCCTCCAGCTTTGTTCTTTTTTTCTCAAGATGACTTTGGCAATTCAGGGTCCCTCAGTTTCATAAAAAATTTGAAAAAACTTTGTTCTAGTTCTGTGAAAAATGCCATTGGTATTTGGTGGGGCTTTCATTGAATCTTTGGGTAGTATGGTTATTTTAACCATATTAATTCTTCTAATCCATAAGCACAATATAAATAAATAAATCTTCCCATTTAGTCATGCCATTTTAATTTCTTTTATCAATGTCTTATAGTTTTCAAGAGAATAGGTCTTCTACATCTTTGGTTAAATTTATTCCTATTTTGTTCTTCTTTTAAGTTTATTTATTTATTTTGAGAAAGTGAGAGCATGCATGTGAATGGGGGAGGGATGGAGAGAGAGGGAGAGAGAGAATCACAAGCAGGCTCTGTGCTATCAGTGTGGAGCTGGACTTGGGGCTAGATTTCATGAACCATGAGATCATGATCTGAGCCAAAATCAAGAGTTAGACATTTAGCCAGCTGAGCCACTCAGACACCCCTGTTATTTTTGATGAAATTATAAATGGGATTGTCATTTTTATTTCTCTTTCTGATAGCTTGTTATTAATGTACAGAAGCATAATCAGTTTCTGTATGTTAATTTTGTATCCTGAAACATTACTGAATTCATTTATTACTTCCAATAGTTTTTTGGTATATTCTTTAGGGTTTTCTATATATAGCATAATGTCATCTGCAAACAGTGACAATTTTAGTTTTTCCCTACCAATGAATTGCTGTGGGTAAGGTTTTAGATATTATTTGAATAAAATTGACAAGAGTGGAGGGTGCCTGGGTGGCTCAGTTGGTTAGGTGACTGACTTCGGCTCGGGTCATGATCTCACAGTTTGTGAGTTTGAGCCCCCCGTTGGGCTCTGTGCTGACAGCTCAGAGCCTGGAGCCTACTTCAGATTCTGTGTCTTCCCCTCTCTCTACCCCTCCCCTGCTCATGCTCTGTGTCTCTCTGTCTCTCAATAATAAATAAGCGTTAAATTTTTTTTAATTAACAAAAAATTGGCAAGAGTGGGAATCCTGGTCATGTTCCTGATCTTATGAGAAAGCTTTTCACTGGTAAGTACAATGTTAGCTGTGAGGTTGTCATATGGCCTTTATTATGTTGAGTTATGTTCCTTCTGTACCTCCCTTTGTTGAGAGTTTTTATCATAAATGGATATTGAATTTTCTCAAATATTTTTTTTCTGCCTCTATTGAGATGATCATGTTTTTTCTTTGTTTCATTCATGTGGTATATCATATTGATTGATTTATGGGTATTGAAAAATCTTAAACATCCCTGGAATAAATTCCACTTGATCGTGGTGTATGATCTTTTGCTGTATTGTTCAATATGGTGTGCCAATGTTTTGTTGAGAACTTTTGCATCTATGTTCATTGGATATATTGGCCTATAATTTTTTTTTTCTGTGGTGTCTTGATCTGACTTTGCTATCAGAGTAATGCTGGTCTTGTAAAATGAGGTTGGAAGTGTTCCTACCTCAGGTTTTTGGAATAATTTCAGAAGAATAGGTACTAACTCTTTTTTAAACGTTTGGTAAAATGTACCTGTGAAGCCATCTGGTGCTGGACATCTGGGTTTTTTTTTTGGGGGGGGTGGAATTTTTAAATTGCTGCTATATATATAGATTGCTATGTACGAACCTCATGATAAACACAACCCCAAACCCTACACTAGATGCCAAAAAATTAAGAGAAAGGAACCCAAACATAATACTAAAGAAAACCATCAAACTACAAAGAGACTAAGAGAAGAAAAGGAGAGGGAAGAACTACAAAAAAAAAACAAAAAACAAACAAACCCAGAAAACAGTTAACAAAATGTTAATAAGTACATACCTATCAAGAATTACTTTAAATGTAAATGGGTTAAATAATTCAATAAAAAGACATAAGGTGGTTGAACAGATAAAAAACAAGACCCATCTATAGCTTACAAGACTCAAGTCAGATGTAAAGACACACACAGACTGAAGGTGAAGAGATATCCTGTGCAAACAGAAACAAAAAGAAAGCTGAAGTAGTAATACTCATAGCAGACAAAGTAGACTTTAAAACAAAGACTGTAATAAAAGACAAAGAATGACATTACATAATGTCAACCCAAGAAGATACAATTATAAATTTATGCACCCAACATAGGAACACCTTAATATATAAAGCAAATATTAACAGACATAAAGGGAGTTGTTTCTTCTGAGAGTTTAACTGTCCTGTACAATCCATCTGCCTTCACCTTCCAGATCCTGGAGTCTTTTGTTTGTTTTTTCTCCCTGAATCTGTAGTTGTTATCTGCCAGAATGGAGCAAGTTTGATATTATAAGCTTACTCCTCCATAAAAGTTGCAGAGCCATAGACCATTTAATTCTTGACGACATATATGTATCTTACTCAAAGAAAAAAGGTATACTTTGAAGAGCTGAAATGCTCTACTGCTTGACATATGAATGTGCTTATATTTCTATAAATGGACATTGAATATTTCTAACCTGTAAATGCAGCTAATAGTCATTTTAATCTAGTAAGATTATTTTTAAAAACAAAGCTCCAATAAGAGAAAAAATGGAGCAGTGTTAAGAATCAGTAGTGTTTGCTTGTCAACATATAATTTGAATAAACTTTAATTACTGATGAAATGAGAGATGATAGAGCCAAATCATATATAGTATTGCTATATATGACCTATATATATAGTCTTCCAAATTTTGTATATGTTGTTGTATTTTATCTTTTCTCATATGAATAACCATTTGAACCTTAAGATTCTTATATTGGTGACTATAACTGGGGAGGCAGTACTGTACAGGGGATAAAAGATTTTTATATTTATTTCTTTTTAAAGTTTATTTATTTTGAGAGAGAGATAGAGACAGTGAGTGGAGGGGGGGCAGAGAGAGAGAGAGAGAGAGAGAGAGAGAGAGAAAGAATCTTAAGCAGGCTCTGCGGTGTCAGCCAAGAGCCCAAAGCAGGGTTTGATCTAACGAACCAGGAGATCATGACCTGACCTGAAATCAAGAGTCAGAGGCTTAACCAACTGAGACATTCAGGTGCCCCCAGAGTTTTATATTTAAACCACAGCTAGTTCTATGACTGGGTAAGTTACCTAATTTCCTTTATAGCAATAAATTTATAGCAATTTTCTCGTTCTTAAAATGGAGATAATCTACCTACCTCATAAGATCCTTATAAATAAATTAATGTGTATTCAGATTTAAATTGTTTTAATGTTTATATTTATTTCTGAGACAGAGACAGAGACAGAACATGAGCAGGGGAGGGGCAGAGAGAGAGGGAGACACAGAATCTGAAGCATGTTCCAGGCTCTGAGCTTTCAGCACAAAGCCCGACACAGGGCTCGAACCCATGAACTGCCAGATCACGACCCAAGCTGAAATTGGACGCTTAAATGACTGAGCCACTCAGGTGCCCCTATGTGTATTCAGATTTTAGAATGTAATTGGCATATAAAAATCTCATGTATTATTATTTTTATTCTTAGAAACATCAGGATTATAGGTATGTCCTAAAAATTTGAAATAGGCATGGGCTTACAGAGAAGGGCACAATATAGAGAGAATGGTAATACTCATAATAAACTTTCCATATGTAGATCTCGATGGGGTATTGTTTTAAGTTTAGTTTTAAGTGTATCATTGTTTTAAGTTTAGCCTTAGAGTTTTGTTTTTGTTTTTGTTTTCTGTATTACTTTGCCTGCTTTTCTTTTTACAATATTGGTCCCTCTGCCTGGAATGGTCCTTTCTCTTTGCTGCCTCAAAAACTCTTCTGAGCTATATCCTTTTAAAAACTTCCCATTGATCCCTTACAATACAGCTCAAGTGATCCCTAGAAGGCAGGATAATGTAGAGAATAAATAAAAATTTTGGAATTAGACAAATTTTGAGTATCCGCTTTGTCACACACAAAATGTGGACAGGTTACTTAACATGTCAAGCTTTATCCCCATCTAAAAATGAGACTTTATATAAAAGGAAGGTGGTGTGGATTAAATAAGATGACATTTGTTGAGTGCATAATCAGGGTCTGGAACATATCAGGCACTCAGTAACAGTGAATTAGTTTTTCTTTTTGTTATGCCCAGAATTCGTGATCCCCAAAGACCACCAGGGAGCCGAGTCCGATGCAAAAGCAAAGAGCCTTTATTCGAGCTAGCTCAAGCTCAATCCCCTACCTGCACCGACGCAGTGGTGAGATACTGGGGAGAGAGAGCGAGTTTCAAAAGGACAAAGGTTTTATTGGGGCCTAGGGGCAGTTGGTGAGGTAATGGCTGTGGCCTCAGCTGATTGGCTGGGGAAGGGTCGGGGTCCTGTTAGGCAGGTGAGCGGGAGGTTACTCAAGGGGAGGAGGCGTGGTCAAGGTGAAGGACACAGAACAAGATGGAGTCGGCTGGCGTAGGCCCGCCCTTTCACTTTTCTCATGTCGTTCTGCTAAGAAGTCTTCCTGAACATTGCCAGGAATATCAATCTGACCCTCCTCTAGTCTGTCATTCAAAGTCTTCATCATTGACTCAATTAATATAGTTTTCTTTACCACTGTATTTACTCCTCCTTGAGGGCAGAGACCTATATGTCTTATATTTATCTGCACACTTACCATAGCACCCAGCCCACTGGAGATTGTCTAAATATTTGCTCAGAGAACAAATAAAAAAAAATTACTAATTTGAATTTTATTTGGATATATAACTTTCACTTACTAATTAAAACAGAGTAGATTAAAGGGCATTTAAATCAAATGCAGTACTGTAAGGGAAAACAAATACAAGGACTTTTCTTTTGTCTTATTCAGACATTTTTTAAGGTAATGAAAATATCCCCATGACCAGAAATCCTCAGGAATAATTCCTCTTGACTGCAGTAAGTACCTACTTTTGAGGAACAGAAAGCTGATGAGCTGCAGGCTTCCCTGCTGCTAAATTCATCTAACAAGGCACTCCTGATGTGTTCTGATTTTAAGGCCAATGGGAACTCTATAGATTGGTTTGCTGCTCTTTTTTTCTGAAAAAGAGAGGACTTTGAGCTATGCATGTTTATGTTGGTAAATAAATTCTGGTATGAAATGGGAATCTAAGAATCAAGCCTAAGGCATCATAAACAGTAATAAAGTGAATTTGTAGGCATATTGCCTTTGGTACTTCTAGGATAAGGTCTGCATAGCTAAGGTAAGGCTGAAAAATCAGCAGTTATCTGTACCTCTGGACTTGGTAGCTGGACCTGAAATGATATTTCCTTTGTTTTGAACAAGATAATTGAGACACATTGGGTCATTTGAATGGATTAATCTCTTTGAATATCTTATACGGTTGGGAATTGAAACAGTGGTATAAAAAAATGCCAATGGTTACCAGAGGGGGGCTGGGTGCGGGGAGGGGTTAAATAGGTGATGGGGATTAAGGAGTCCACTTGTGATGAGCACCAGGTGTTTTACGGAAGTGTTGAATTACTATATTGTACTCCAGAGATTAATATTACACTGCATGTTAACTCACTGGAATTTAAATAAAAACTCTAAAATATTGCCAAAAGTAGACCAGGACAAACCTTGCCTAATACCAATCACAACCACAATAGCCTTTTTATTTGTATATAGAAGAAGTAGATAAGCAAAAAAAAAAAAAAAAAAAGGTTAGGCTTGCTCCTGAGGAAACTGGACAAATGCTACCAGCTGGAAGGAAAAAAAAAAAAAGAAAAATACAGCAGGATGCTGGGTAACTCAACTCCAGTTGCTACATTTTGTTTACATCAAGGGAAGGATCATGCAAATGGAAAGGAAAGAAGTGACACAAAAGAAGGAAATAAAACTTAAGACTAGGACAAATATGCAAGACCACATCCAGCTGTAACATGTGAATTAATACCTCTAAATCAGATAGACACATTTCATCCTAGGATACTGAAAGCACATAAAGATAGGATCACAGAAACATATCATTACTCTATTAGGAGTCGTGAAGAGTCAGAAAGGTAAACGACCCAGTTAAGTGTTAGGAAGAGGATAAGGTGAATTGTAGAAACCACAGCTTATAAACTTTGATGATGGTATTTGGCAGAATTCTATTCTTTACTATGAATCAGATGGTTGCTAATCTCTTAAGAAAAAGAAAGTGGCATTAATTAGAAGCCATTATGGGTACGTTAAAGGCATTTTATCTGTGGATCAAAATAATTCTATTGTCATGGGGTAACTTTCCCTCAGCAAGGTACATGGAAAAATTTCTCCACTACGTGCTAATAGATGAATTATGTTGAAGATAAGGGCAGTGAATTTGTAGCTAGCATCACAATACATTATGACCTTGAGGAATGCACTAAAAGTTTCTAAGTCTGAAAAATGAAGATGGCAATAGAAGAAACTCCTAGAGTTGTTCAGAAAACTAAATGTGGCTTGCACATAGTAAGAGCACAATACATATTAGCTTAAAGGGGTTGTGTGGTGGAGATACACAAAGGCTACTACGATGGCATGAAGGAGGCACTTGATCCTGGGTGGAATGTCAGTCAGCACTGGCCAGGGAAGTAGTATATAGGGACAGCACTGGAGGCACATATAAATAGGCACAAGAGTAAGAGAATTGTAAATAGCAGTTACACATTTCACTTAGAGAAAAGAAATAGCTGAGAAGACAAGGGGATGGTGAAGGAGGAGGTTGGGCAGGGAGGAGGGTTGGGTCAAAATGAGCCTTATGTGTCATATTCAGGAATTTAGAAGTTCTACTAATCATATACTATGGGAGGGAGTGTGGGGGAGACAACTTGAAATAGTAGAGGTAATTAAAATGTAAACTTGTTCAAAACACCTGCCCCGGATATTCTAGATACTTGGAGGCATTTTGGTAAATATAACATGAAATGTTAAGTGGCTAGTAGATTAAGATGTAATGGCTCTACTGATTCTTCACTGAAAGCAGCATATTCTCAAAGAAGCACCTCGTCAATATGCTCAGTAGACTGAGAGGTAATTATTTCACAATAGCCTTAAGAGAATTCTGCTTTTGGTATTATCTTCAGTTTTTTTGTTTATGAATTTTGCTTTTTCAAAATGTAAATGATAGCATTCGGTAACGTCCCTGCAAGGTTGCACATGACACAGTTCTGAACCTTATGCAGCACACACTTATATGCTAGACTGAAAAGGGAATTAGACATTAGTGACTTTTAGGAAAGATCACTAATGCAAGACAAAAACCAATCTTCTTGAGGGACTTTTTACTTCAAAGGGAGGCTTTGAATCCTAGCACCTTCTTTGAATCCCTTTAAGATGGCATCAAAATTTAAAGCAGTTGGTTTCCATCTTGCAAGGGACTCGGAGTTCTTTAAACTTTGAGAATGAAAGCAAAGAAAGGAAGTGATATTAATCTCATTTTGGGGGGATTTTTGTGCATTATGATATCTTTTTAAAAAATATCTGAAAGAATACAGTATTAGAAGAAATTGTTCATGACCTTGACAATAGCATGAGTGGAGTATGGCTGAAATAGTAAAGCAAGAAAATGGGGGCCAGTTAAATGATTCCTATGCTTTTAGTCAGTATTTGTTCTTTCTCCTTTGACTTATATAGCCTGTCTTCCTGAAACTGGAAAGTAATGTACTGAAAGGAATGTATTTGAATTTATTTTAATTCCAATGTTTTATACTGAATCAGCTTTTCAGTAATGAAGTTCAAGTACAAAGGATATAGTGGAGTCTTATCTCTTCCTTCAACTGGGATAAAAGATTTCCTTTTCCTTGTGTTTATCACAGAATTGCTTTTTATTTTCTTCACTACTCTTTATATTTTGTGCTTTAGTCCTAAATTAGAGAGTTTTAAAATCTAGCTTTTATAAATTAAATATTAAGTTCTGGAGCTAAAGGACGTGTGTTTGACTCTTTACTCCTTCAAGTTGTGACATTCAATAAAATAATACCCTTTCTAAGGTCTAAGTCTCCTCACTATAAAATAGGCCCTGGATAGACTCATAGGCTTGGAGTCTGAGAGCCTTGGTGCACATCTCTATAGAATAAATGCATCATCTGTAAGGGTTTAAGGATCATATTGAGGGTGAAATGGCCTAATGTAATACATTTAATAACATGTAGTAAGTGCTCAATGAAAAGGTACAATAGTGATAGTAACAGCTGTTCTGACTTCCCAGGTTAATTGGCCAGATTTAAGATTTATATGAAATATGTGATGGTGAGATGGCATCTACCACAAAAATACTCAAATATATAAGGTACTAACTAAATATGTGATGACTGAATGGATATAAGTTGAATATACTAAAAATTGGATAGCATTTGCCTTCTTTGCTCAGAGTATGTTACGGGGTAGCAATAATTGGCAAAACATCGAAAATCTTGGTTCAATGTCTGATGTTGTATGACTTGAGGAAAAAATGTACTTTCTAAGACTCAACTTCTTTCTCTGTAAAATGATTAAAATAGTACACTTCATGAAATCATTGCTTCAGATACTGTAATATTAAGTTATTGTTCACCAGCCTTTTTGGGAAAGATGCTGTCAGCAGTTAGATGTGTTTGAACGGTTGTTTTTAAATAGTATACATATTATTAGAGATATTTTTAAAGTTTTTAAGTTTTACAAAGGTTTAGAATTGGATTAATCAGCATTTTCATTTGTAATTGGAACATTTTGAGAACTCAGCTATTGTTGCACATTCTGAATTATCAGGAATTGCATGTAAATGACTTGCATTCTGAGAATTCTAGAGTAAATGGAAGTGTACACACATCTCAACTTCATGCGGCAACTAAAGGTGGTTCTGAATATAGTATTTATTATAACATTGAGGATTTTGTTCCACATGAATAGGACTAAGTACAATATAACCCGTGTGACATTCTCAAATATATATTCACAATACAACCATAGAAGTGGGGGAAGAAGAGGGGTATCTGGGTGGCTCAGTCGGTTAAGCGCCCGACTTGGGCTCAGGTCATGATCTCATGGTTCGTGAGCTTGAGCCCTGCATCCGGCTGTGTGCTGACAGCTCAGAGCCTGGACCCTGCTTCAGACTCGGTGTCTCATTCTCTCTGCCTCTCCCCCACTCACACTGTCTCTGTCTGTCTCAAAATAAATAAACATTAAAAAAATTTAGATATTGGAAAAAAAAGAACTGGGGGAGGGGTGGACTCCCGGATGAGTTGTCTGAAGGTTGATGAGTCCTGGATTGCATTAAAGCATCTCATCCTTGGCACAACTGCCTTTCATCTCACAGCTTCTGCCTGTGGTCTGGCTCACTGCTGCTCTCCAGTGGTTTATGCTCCCTGAGATGATCTTGGATTAAGATACTCTCTCTGAGGTTTGAATCTCTGTCAATTGACTCATATTACAATGGCTGCATGGAGTCCCCCCAGATGATCAATACTGAACATGAAAACATTTATTGTAGTTCATCAAGGATTTAGTTTGTCTCTGGCTGTGCACACACTCAAAATAAAAGACAACAAATGCTTTATATCCCTCTGTGTTGTCCTTTGTTCTCCCTGAAATTGGTGGAAATCAATGAACAAACCACCTAGTGAATATTTACTGAGTACCTATTTTGTGCCAGGCCTGTGGTAGGTATTTTTCATGGATTAAAAAAATATTATATTATTTATTTTAAGTTTGGGTTATTCTTTTAAGGGCTCAGGTTGGTTGGCTATTTGAGCAGTTTTTATCAACTGGAGTTGTGTGTTTCAGTATTGGCAGTTAGCCTTATTGTTTCACACTCTGGATCTGTATACTGAATAGGTCAGCAATCCAGCTGTTTATTGTCTGTGCTGGGGTTCCCTGGAAAACAGACCCTGTGGCAGAAATGCTCACTTTTTAACCCTGTAAGGGGGTGAGAAGAGAGTTGGTATGAAATGTCAGAACAGCATGAAGGAGAAAAGGGGAGCGGGGCAAGGAAGGAAGAAAGGAAATATAATGTTCTATATTGCCAAGATAAGACAGCTTTCCCAGATATCCATAGATGGTTGCTTTGTCCTGGGACTCTCTCAGGACAGGCTATAGGGAACTACTGTACTTTTGGGAGGAGTCAGTGGGTGCTATGTGAAGGGAGAGGAATTTCTTTGCCGTATCCTTCTATTCTCCTTTCATTCGCAGTCAGTCAAGTAACCCAGCTGGTTAACACCCTGAGCTATTGTAGCTCAAATCCCACTGTGAAAACACTCTGAAGAGCTGTGGATATTGAACACTTCCTTGCTTTGGGTGATATTATTTAACCCCTCCTAGCAATCAGTGGGGAAAGCCTGGAGCCATGCATTAGGGGTACTGTACTTCACCTGAGACTGGGTGCTGGGCCACTAGAGGGTTTGCATCTTCCATTGGCTATCAAGGGCACCATGGAAAGCCATGCCTGAGCTTCATCCTTACCCTGGAGAAATTGTGACTGCTGGGTGGGGATCTCAATCAAGAAAGCTACCAAGTGCTTGGAGGCAGGTGGGGCCAAGAAAATCTGGGGAGGTGCATAAATTGGGTTGGATGTAATTGGGCTTTTAATGGATGTGGTATAGAAGTAGGATTCAAATCCAAACTTGACATTTATTGAGGATCTACTGTATATTAGGCACTATGCATATTTTTCTTTCCTTACATACACTGTTTAATAAGTGTGTTGATTTTTACATATTATGATTTAAATATATGTGTACCTGTAAAGACTTTTTAAGACCAAATTGATACTGAAGAAATTTCTCCATCTCATACTTTCACAATTCTATTTAATTTAGTGAAGGCTTTAAAATCCATCTAAAGCTAATTATCTCTCTCCTGTTAATTGAGAATTAGATGTTGTGTGAAGCCTGGCCTCTCCTGTGACCCCATCCAGCCCTTGTAACCTGCAGCTAATGCCATTTATACACACACTTAGATATTTTGACTTACTCAAACCTGCAACAACCCCATCTCAACTCCTAAAAGTTAACTTCATCCGACCTTTTTTTTTTCTCACTCTTCCCCTCTGCCTAACCTTCCCCCATCTTAGTGGACCAGAAGTCCCTTATGTCCAAGGATGATCTCTCTACCCATGTTCTGGTTCCTATTCTCCTTCTCCACCTCTCCTTCAATCTTAGATCTGGAGCCATCCCATATCCCTCCTGTAGCTCCAGCTCTTCCTCTCAGCTGGATGTTTCCTCTCAGGGTAGGCTGTGGAAGACACATCCTTAATTATCTGTCTCAACTCCCTCCCTCACAGTCGCTTGCTACTTCTTGCCACTATAACAGAGCCCACGTTTTATCGTGTCTTCACGTTTTGCTGTCTTGTGTTCAGAGAAGGTGACATTCTGATTTGTAGCCTCAAGGAGTAAAAGTCTTGTTATTTATCATAGTCCCACCTACATTGCTAATGATTGGTCTAGAGCTGAGCACAGTGATACTATTTTGGCCAATGAGAATGAGAGGAGGTTTCCTGAGTCATAGTGGGAAAACTTTTCTCACCTGCAAAAGATGGAAAGTATCTCCATCCTTTTTAAAATTTTGCTTCTGGTTATTGTTTGGGGGTTTAATACTTGAAGCTGCTGCAACTCTTACTATATAAGCGCATAATCCTGATGACAAATCCAAAATGATGAAGATGACAAAACAAAGCTGAAAAGATCTGAATTAAACAATTCTGAATCTGCTCTGTCCCCCATCCCCAGCAATTGATAGATGAGATTATAAATTTTTTATAGTCAGCTGTTTGTCATCTTTTTTTTAATTCTTATACCAAATGAAATTTGTCATCTGCCCCACGTATCTTCTGAAATTGTTTTCAGTAACGTCACAATAACCATTCAATTGACAAAACAACTGACAGTTTTCAATACTTATCTTCCTTGACCTCTCCATTTCATCATTGGCCTCTCCCTACATGAAATACTTCCCTTCCTTGGATTCAATTAAGCAGCTTCCTCCCACTTTATTTCCTGTTTTTCTGGTCACTCCTCAGGCTCTTTTAAAAACTGTTTTGAAATATTTCAAACAAGTTTCAAGTGTAAAAAATAACATAACATATACTTGTGTTCACATCAGCTGGATTTAACAAATGTTAGCATCTAGTCCTCTTTGTTTGTTTTGGATCTTTTCAGATTTAGTCTTCTTTTCCTTTACCTATCCTAAAAATTCGTCTTCTCCAGAGTTCTCCTACTTTCTTTCCTTCTTTTTTTTTGTAAACTACATGCCTTCCTGGATGGTTTCATTTATATAGCTTTCATTACATAGATCTGTCCTTCTGAGACTGCCTTCCTGAGCTTAAAACTCAAGGATCTTAGGCATCTCATCAATCTCCATAGGTATTTTAAAATCAGTATACACCTCAGTCTAGTGTTATGTGTCCACAGAAATTGAACAGCACAGCAGGAGCTGCATCTTTGGACAGTGACCGAAGCAACCTATATTCTTTATTCAAAACTCCAGAACCTTCAGAGTGGCTCCTCCTTCTAAGGACACATACCTGAGCTCTTTCTAGCATGGCTGTCTGCTTCAGACACTAGACATAGAGAATTCATTGGTATCTTCCTCTGGAACTTGGATCAATTAGAGCTCTTTGTCTTGCTTTGAGTAAGCCTCTCCTCCAAGTGATTAGTTTTATGGTCACAACATAACTTCATCTTGTCTGTGAAAGACTAAGCATATGGAGATTTTAATCTACCAGAATCAGTCAGCCCTTTTTGTTGTTGTTGTTGTTGTTGTTTTAGTCACCTTTTAATGGAGTGAGTCCTCAAGTTTCTAAAGGGGAAAGCAATAGCAGCATTGTGTTGCTTGATGGACATTGCAGACCTGACTGTAATGTTTATTTATTTAGTGTTTACTGAATGTTTACCATGTGCTATTACTCACTGTTCTGGGTGATAGGGATACTGTGGTGATCTCTATGAAGTTGATAGTCTGTTGGGCAAGACTCATTAATAAAACCATCACCCAAGTAAATTTAAAAATATACCCATGATAAAGCTGTAATAGATTCTATGAATATGTTTAACAGGTGACTTGATGAAATTTGGGAATGGTCATAGAAGAATGAATGTGAGTTAAGAACTTGATGAATTGGAGTTAGCCAGGAAAAAGTATATGTGTGTGAAGAGAGAGGGGATTGTTTCAAGAGGAAATGTTTTATACAAAGGCCCCGTGACAACAGAGTATTCCAACAGTTCTCTATTCTTTCTTTCATTTGAATTCTCAAACTCAACATTTAAGAAACTTGAGTCTTCTGAGTCTTCTGAAAAAGATAAGTATTGTGCTCAAATAAGTTTGAATATGCTTACATATTAACCTTCTTCCTCCTTTTTGGGACTCACAAAGCATTCATACTAAACATTGAAAAATTACGGAGTAAAGAAGCTTGTTTAGCTTTGTTTAATCAAACATGCCCACATGTCCCATGAAGCCCCTTTTTTTCCTGTATTAACTCTTATGCACTTGGAGTAAGACTAGCTTTGTCAAAAAACAAATATCCCTCTGGGCTATGTTATTCCAGGGATCAGCGATTGCCTGGCTCTTCAATGTGAAACATTACAGGTCAATGCCATGGCTGAATAAGTTCAGAAAACAGGAAAAGCGGTTAGAGCTGCAGCTGTCTGTCCTGGTTGATGCACCAAACTAGGGGTCTCTGATGAGAATCTATTAAACAGTCATTTCAGCACAAACTACTCCAGATCTCCTGTCCTGGAGTGCACTGGCAAAGTCTATTCTCTCCTGCATCAGTCAGAAATCTCTAATCTATGCCAAGGATCAGCAACTTTTTTTTCTGAAAGGATCAGTCAGAGAGTAAATATTTTAGGCTTCTGGACCATGGGACACTTACAACTACTCAGCCGTGCTATTGTGGTTTGAAAGCAGTCTTGGACAAAGGTAAATGAATGGACATAGCTATGTTCCAGTAAAAATGTATGTACAAAATCAGGCAGCCCACCAGCAGGCCGTAGTTTGCCAACTCCAAGTCCGAAACACTTCCTGAAAGGCATTCAGGGTGAAATTTCTTTACTTCTGAATGCTGTTTAGCATCTCAATCACATCTTTCTTATGGATTACACATCATAATATGAAGTCACTTTCATCCTAAAGGATGGTGAATACTACATGAGGGATTTCAGAGGGGCTTGGAAGGGCAGCCAACTCTCAACCTGCATATTCTCAGACAGCTCCCAGATTTCTTTTTTGCATGTGGCTATGAGAGATTCAATTTTGTGGAGATGAGATTTGGTTGGATATACAGTTAGTTCTAACATTAGCTTTCACATATGGTTTCAAGAACAGGTCTCAGCATGCTGATTATAGGCCACAGTCACATAGTAATATACATTTTCTTAAATTTTCTAGCTGTGGAATCTAGAACCAAAGTTAGCCCCTGTCTCCAAAGAAGTCACTCAACCCCCAAATTCCCACCAAAATAGATGAACACATACATACGTACACATATATGTGCAAAAAATAACCTCCCTATCTGTACATCCCCAAAGAATATTACCTATAATACACATGGGGATAATAGGGGAAAAAATAATAATCTGGTTTTTCATGGCTAATTGTGGACTGATATGATTTGAAGATTGTATAATTTTCACTGAACCCAATTGTAACCTGAATGGTAACCGGAATTGTAACCTGATGGAAGAGTCTTAGCTAGATTCTGACCTGAGGACAGTGATGCTGCTGGTAAGGTCAGCCATGGGGTATCAGCTCATTAAACAGATGTGACCCTCTTTCTAACTTCACTATATGTCTTGGTCTTTTTTTTATGTGACATCCAGTAACTACTGTACCACAGTCTTAGCTGTCATGTCAACCACTTTTAGAGAGGTACTCAGGGATAATGATTGCTCTACCTGCTTCTCAGCTTAGTCTTGCCTTTGTGCCACCAGCAGTTTCACATTCTATCTGAGAGTCCTCTGTGGCAGCCCCGTCTCTGGAACCAGTTTCTATGTGTGTTTGTCTTCTATGTCATTAGAAAAATAGGGTCCCAGCAATCTCATATAATTAGAGCGTGTTCTAAGAATGAGGCAACAGCTTTGCCCATATGCTCAGCCATTCCAGTACTTCTCTGTTGGATTCTCTCCCTTGCTCTGTTGATGTCTTTATCTGTATTACACCTTCAAACTCCCTATGAGCAAGGAGGATGTGATCATCCAGGACAATCACGATCTGATACGGAGCACTAATTTCCATTAGCACTGGGGTTAGACCTGTCTGTTAGAAGTGGTATTCTTGAAAGCACAAGAATTTGCTGATCATAAAGACTAGCCTGAAGCTGCTTTTCTAAGAAAGAGGTGCCAATAGACAATGTAACCAGCTGATTTTCTTAAAGATTTTGAGACCTGACTGATTAAGGTATAAACATATAAGAAATGAAGTCAGAGAAAGAATGCTTAAGGAAGTGAGGAAAAAGAATAAAGTTTTAAGGAAAAAATTATAAATGGCCCCAGCAGTTGTCATCAGTGACATGCTAACAGCTAAATCCAATTTATTTATTTGGACTCTTTGCAAAATTTATCACTGTTGAAGATGTCTCCTTCCCTTGATTTTCTTCCTCTTCTATCTCTTCATCCTCACTTTAAAGTTCCTCTTATTTTCAACTCATAAATGCTTGTGCCCCAGGATTGTTCCTGGCCTTTGCTTGGTCTCACATCGTCCTTGGGAATCACATCTAATTATGAGCAATGTGATGATTATTTGCTATATCTGTATCTCCAGTCAGAATATATCTTGAATTCCAGTTCCATAAATTTAGCTGTTGGCTGACATTGCTATCTAGATGCAGAGAACTTAAATTCAATATAAGAAACTAATAACAACAGAATTTTTATCTTTTCCGTAAACCAGTGGTTCTCAATAAAAGATTATTTGGCCCCCAGGGGATATTTGGCAATGTCTCGAGACATTACCACCACTGGGGTGGGAGTAGGGGGTGTCTACTGACATCTAATGCATAGAGGTCACAGATGGTGCTAAACATCTTACAAGGCACAAGATAATCTCCCAGAACAAAGAATTCATAGCCCGAAGTGTCAGTAGTGCCTAGGTTAAGAAACCCTGCTACTTCCTGTTTCACATATTTCACATAACACCTATTTCACAGACTCCCATTGTGTGGAGGAATGGCATGATTATCTGCTATGTCACATGAGCTAGAAATCTACAAATCCTAAGGCAATAGTTAGGAAGGAGGCCTAAGAGGCAGGTTTCCAGTGTTGGAATCCCATCACTGCCATTTGCCGTGTGACTTTGGCAAGTTACCTAAATATAGAGTTTTCTTCATCTTTAAAGAGAGATCACAATAATAATCTCTCTGTCCCAGAATTGTAATGAGGATTAAATGAGTTAATTTAAGTCATGTGTTTAGTGCTTGGCACCTAGTAGAGCTCAGTAAATATCATTTGTTTATTTTATTCCAACTTTTCCTAACCAACACCTTCTTCCTCACTTTCTATTCACCTTCACTGTTAATACCTTTTTCAGATCATCTTTTTCCTTAAATAATGCAATAATTTCAGAAATGATCAGTCTTTCCCTACTTAAATTCATCCTCTGTATACTCACTACGGAGTGCTACTTCTAAAACCTAGTAGTGATCGATCACCCTCAAATTTTTCATTGTTTTCAGAAGTTTTTCATTGTTTATAGGAGAAAGTCTGAATTCCTCAAAATGGCATAAAAAGCCAGAGAGAATAACTTATCTGCAGACATTATTATTTTTATTATCCACATTCCTTCTATATTCTGAATTCCAAATTTGCTGAACTACTGATATCACCTGGAATTGCCATGTTTAAATTTTATTCACAGAAAACCAGAATAAATGACAAGGATGAAATGAGTGTCATTTAATTAAAAACTATTTATTGAGAGTTAAATATAAAGATAATTGTTATGATAGTCCTGTGATAGTAAAGGTAAATAAAAATGATTGCTGCCTTTAAACAATTTAAAGTCTCAATTTATCCCTATTTATTATTATTTAACTATGCTTACTTTTAAATTTAGCTTTCTAATTTCTCTTCCCAGACTTATTTTTAGAAGTATTTATTTGTTTCCTGGAGGTCTACTGCTAAAATATTATTAACATGGGAGGTATGAGTTAATCTTTTAAGATTGAAACACTCCAGGTAAATGGCTGTAGGTATGCAGGAGAGTTCCCTGGGGGTGTGGCTAATTATTAACATCCCATAATTGTCCACTGGTAGAGAAAGGGTTGGGTACAAATTTTGAACCATATTTGGCCACCTGACATAGGAATTACTGAGGCTGTTGAGAATTACACATTCTAATACAGTTTTCCTAGGACATTATTTCATTTACCAGTTGCCTTTGGTCACTTCTACATTTTTTCAATGAGGCTAAAGCAAATCATGTTTCCTTCTCTCATGTATCACTGCCTGGACAGGTACACTGTTACTATTTGATCTAGGCACCTGGCCAAGATCCACCAGACTATCGGTGAACTTGAAAGGTAACTAGGGACCTGATGTTGACACTGTTTCATTGCCTGAGAGCAAATGATCAATTTTACATTTCTGAGATTAATGACTATTTTCTTGGTGTTAAAAGGCCATCAGTGAAAGTTTGCATTTTAATTCTGCAGCACTTAATATATTTAGCAATAAAGATGTAGATTTAATTAAAATATGTTTTGAAAAACATTAGCCTCTAAATTTAACCTTCCTTAAAATTGAGATAAACTCTTTGACATATCTCTCTGTTGATGTCTTGTAAATTGTCAAAAGCAAAAAAAAAAGGAAATATGGAAAGTGACAATCCATTCTTTAACCAACTCCATGTAGCATGAACACTATATAAAATCAGAGAGTCTGATAAAAACTATTTATCACTATATAAACTATTTCACTATATAAAATCTATATAAACTATATAAACTGTATATAAACTATATAAACTATTTCACTATATAAAATCAGAATCTGAATGATTTAGGAATGGACTAACTGAAATCTTACCCCTCTTATACTGTATTTTAACCCCATAAACCCATAAACACGATTCACTTGTATACAAGTTAGTACTTATTACTAAGAGAACAATCAAAATAATGGAGTGTCATGTATGTCGTCTTTACTTTCCTTATGTAGCCTGCAGTATAAGTGAAGTTGACATCATTATTAAATGAGATCAGATACAAAATTAAACGTGTGCCAATAATAGTAGTCTTATTAATATCTTTGGCATCATTAACTTAGTTTTTCTCTCCTTCTTTCATTAACTTGAAGCAACCTCTTTTAGTATTTGAGAACACTTAAAGAACTGTCAAACTTTTCTTCTGCCAACCTTCAAAGGTCAAAACTAGCTGTGACACCTAAAATTCAAATGTAATTAGTTTGAGATTTACAGGGATTGTATGCCAATCTTCCAGTAGCTTAGAAGTGACGTGGTATCTAACCTTTGGTGGCCCCAAGAGACATTCAGATATATGTGAAGATAAATAGAAAAATATAACCCACCACATCCTGCTGGTCTACCTTTCAGATTTTTTTTTCCTGACTTGGATTTCAGAGTCTGTGGTTTTGCACTTTCTCTTGATTTTAAGAAAAGCGTCTCTCTCATAACCTGGTAGCACTAAGTTGGTATTCTTATTTAAAGCTTAGCTCACGTGGCATATACGTGGATCATTAAACCAAAGGACTTGTACAGTCATGATTTTTAATGAAGCATGTTTGAATAATTATGCTAATTTACAAAGCACTAGAATCAAATCAAGTGATCAAAGATTTCGTGATTGCTATCATGTGTTCCTAACCCCCCTCTGCCACCCTCACAATTTGCTGCATGTGGAAGCCTTTCTTAGGAATGTGTTTGGAAATGGGTATTAATCAATGTTAAGCATTAGAAAAAAAATTTTATGTGAAGTGTAACACACTTTATGTTATGCCTCCATAGTGGACTATATGTGACCGTGAAGGTAATATTGTTCTGCCACTCTCTTGCCTAAATACCGCCTACAATCAATACTGCATTCTGCCTTGACAGAAAGCTGAATTTTTATCTGTTAAATGTGTGAGCTTGGGGCAGTGATGTGTCTGAAGTGGTTTAAATCTGAAATGTGATGTGTTGCAAGGAGAGTTGATTGACATCTTTGTTTATTGAAAAGTATTACATGAACAACAAAACACAGGCAGAGGCAGAACACTCCATTGCAAAATGCAGCTGTGTTATTTTTCAATCCTATGTGCTCTGCCCCTTTGAAGCTTGTCTGATGTGATAAAGCCAGAGGATATAAAACAAACAAGAATCTTCTTTGATTCAACACTCAAAAATTTAGACAAGGATGACTTTTTTTTTTCTTTTTCTTTTTTGGCTTGGGGTAAAATCTCTCCCACAAAACTCTCCCTGCCTTGACATTCTATAAGGATATTTACTTCTGAAAAACTGTTGCATTTTAAAGTTGTGTTCTTATGTTTATGAACTCCAATATAAATTCAGAATTATTTAATAAGTAAACAAATTGGAGAGGTTTGAATATTTTTATGTATCCTCTATAAATGAGAAAAAGGACATTAATGACACTAATCTTAAAGCACTAAACATGCAGAATGGGAAATTAAGTTCCCTTTAAATTTTATGTTAGAATAATTATCCCCCTCAATGCAGTTTTCCCATGTTTTATTAAAGCTTTATTATGTCAAGGTAAATAGAGGTTAATGCCGCTGTTACTTCTTCCAATGAAGTATTATCTTTAATCTTGCTTTAATAAAATAGTGGTAAATTGCACAGTAGGGGTAATCACCATGGGCTAATTTAGAGAGTTGTAAAATCCTTTACCAAGTATATACTGTAGTTAAAAATAGAAGTAGTCTTAAGAAAACACAAATTGCCGTGCAACTTGGAAGAGGTTAAGGAAATTGCTATTCATAATTTTAATTACTTACTTAATTAAATGTTTATTGAGTCCCTACTATGTGTAAGACTATACTGTCTACAGTGCTATAACTGTGCTGTGTGACTATTGTGCTGACTGTATGGAGGATATTTCCCTACAAGAAAATAACTACACAGATTGTAGAGCCTGCCATAACAGAACTATAGACATCCCAGCCATGGATGTTCAGTGAAGGAAAAGGTTACTTGAGGTAGAAAATTAACAGAAGGTCATTTGAGTTGAGTCCATAAGGATGGGATAAGGTGGGACAAGTATCAATGGAATGGGAAGGATACTTTAGGTAGGCAAAATGATAAGAGCAAAGAACTAGGGTCAATACTATCTTGCCTGGTTCAATTAGAGCTGAGAATTGAGACTGAAAACCAGAGATTATCACAACAAGCCAGGTGAGAAGCAGAGAGGACTTACACCTGGTTGAGAGACATTCTAGATTGGATATCCTTAATAGGAAAAATACTCTCCCTCTCTCTCTCTCTCTCTCTCTCTCTCTCTCTCTATATATATATATATATAATATGTGTGTATATATATATGAATATATGTGTATATATATATGAATATATGTGTATATATATATGAATATATGTGTATATATGTGCATGAATATGTGCATATAGAAATATATACATATAGACATATTTATATCAATATATTTATATCAATATATGCATATACATATATTTATATATTTAGTATATATTTATATAGATATATTGATATATCTATCTACTTATCATGCAAAAATAAGGGGGGGGAAGGAGGGCTTTTTAAAGTAGAAATACTAATATTTGCTTTCTTCCCCAATAGATCATCTTGTGTTCTTTGAAGACCATTACTATAGTAGAAGTTGTAAGAACATAATAGAATTAGAATATAAAAGGGCAGGAAGAAAGAGTTATAGACCTAAAATATGAGACCTGTTTAAGAGAGAAGAGTAAAAGGAAACTCCAAGGATTGGAGCCTGGGATACTAGAGGAATAAAGTATAAAGAATAAAGCATTATTAATAGAAAGAGATAAGAAATGAGAGAATTAGGAATAAACATGTTAAATTTAGTTTGGGATGTGTTGAGTTCGAGCCTCTGGTATTACATCAGTGTGAAGATAGTAAGCAACTGACTATTAACATTTGGAATTCAAGAAATGGTTGCTGATTTGATTGTTTATATACACCAAACAACCAAAAAGACCAAATTGGCATTTTTTTAAAAAGATAAACAGATGTTCAAGGGCATGCACTAAAGTGAAATAAATAGTTATTCAAAGTTGCTTTCAGCTTACCAAATAACACTAATCAGATCAAATCTTTTGGAATTATGTGGTATGTGTGGTGGAGAGCTGAATGCTTCAAACAGATCACTGTCATCAAGATGGGTGACACTAAGTTAGTTTCAAACCATTCATTAGGCCAGAGCCCACTTCCATAATGTTGAACCTCAGTCCTGTTCTTGAGATTGTGTGAGAGTATGCCATCAGCTAAGAGTATGTAGTTTTGCCTTCTTGTGTTTTCATCAGCACTTTTAAATTAACCAAGATGTAATAAGGCAACAGAGTTTACCATCTTTGACAAATCACATTTTTTGAAGGTGGAATATGAAATGGCATGGTACTTGTGCGTGAAAAATATGAACAAAATGAAAAATGTGTCCAGGCTTCTCTATTCTCTAGTAGTTTATTGTCCCTCACTGCCTACCCCCCCACCTCCTCTTAATACCTTCACAATCATTCTTGCTTGTTAGAATCTATCTGTATTTTTCTTCATGAAAAACATCATAGGTCTTCAAGGCTGTTCTGAACTATTCTTCCAATTTGCTTTAAGTTATCCCTCTCCCCAACTCCAAAATTAGTATGCCCTAAACTCTTCAGACGTTTCTCTTAATTATGACAGTGGTTATTGGTATGACCATAAATTTCACAAAACATAAAATGCTCACTTTTTCCTTTAGATTAGCCTGAAGAACCATCACCACTGTCCCAAAAGTTGCTGTGACCCTGCTGTTTTGGTAAAGTGGTATTCCTACCTCTGAGCTGTTGTGCCACTGAATAGCAAGTCTGACTATGAGACCTCATGCAATGAAAGTCTAAACCATACTTGCCTCTACTCTGCCTTTTTGAAGTCTAAGAGAGAGACTTTAGCTCTTTCAGCATGGAATTATAGTCACTCAGAAAGGAAAAGATTTAAGCAGTCCTTACAGGGACTTAGAAAATTCCTCTAGAATTATTCAGAGATGAACACAAAGGGTAGAGAAAATCAAATGTAAATGATGTTCCCCTTTAATTTTTCTGTGGGTTGTATTCTAAAGCAAACAACTGTACATTGGATGACTTTTGTGGATGACGAGCTGTTTCCTTCTGTCTTTCACAAGCCTCTGTGACAGTAAGGGGTATATAAAGCTCTGAGTGAAGATCTGAAGCTGTTATTAAAATGGAAATATTCAAAGCAGGCAGGAGTCTGTGAGAGTCTGTTCTGGGGACACATTAATGCATTTGAAAGGATATTAAAGCTTAACATAGAGGGGAATTAGTTCTAATGGCAAATGTAAAGCTGCTTAACAGAATTACACCTAGAATTCTGTGTATTAGGTCTAAAACACCTCTACTCTTATATTGCTCAGAGTAAAGCTGTATGTTGGTTGTAGTTCTTTACAGTTTTACCGTTTTCTTATTTGAGATTTTAATGTTCTTAAGTGCAAACATTTTGCTCTGGTTTATGCTTTTGTAGAGTCAGTTGACAGCACTTCTCATCTTCTGTGTAGGACTTAAAGATGCACCATGTTTTGAATGTGCCATGTTTGAATCAATATGGAAAGATTACTTCTCTGTAAAAGAAAGATATGACCTTCTCTTATACAGACTCTTGAAATGGGCCCATCATGCTATAGGGTAGAGTGTGTATCTAGAAGAGGAGAGTATTTCCTGAAAGTAGGAAAAAAGAACCAAGGGAAAAGTTAAGTCAACATCAAGAAGGATTTAATGTTTATATTCACATGTAGGAACCTGACCCTATTCTTAGGTTAAAAAAAAAAAAAAGTGAGGGGAGAGCTATTCAATAAATAGTTCTCAAGCAACAACACAAGTAAAACGGGGGCCGAGCCAGTGGTGTGGTAATAGTCTTTTTGCAGTCTGGATGAGTCACATGGTTAAGTTGTAGTCATTACTATTTTCTAAATATTGTTGGGTATGGAGGGTAATTTTGATTTTTTTCATCTTTCAATATACCACCCAATACCAAATATTCCAGAGCATGCCACAAACACAAAGTAGTAGGAAAACACTGAAACTGTTTAGTTGTACTTTAAGGTACCAGGTAGTAAAATAAAATAGAAAGTAAGGCTTCTGTCTTTGAAGAATTTACAATTCATCTAAGGAGATGAAATATTTGCTGCAGTGTAAGAATATTTAAAATGTCATATATGAAGAAGTGTGAACTATCATAAAATATCATAAAAATGAAAACCAAAAGTTCAAAAGAGACAGTAACAGAGGGATCAGAGTTGGAGAATTTACTGAATAAGGCTTTGAGGGTTTCCCATTTATCATTAAGGGGGAAAAAATCCAGAATATTATAGTTGGGAGAATGGAATCTGTTACACAACTGCATAAATATAGAATCTGACAAGGTTGAGTAGTTACAATATTTGTCAATATTATTATATTAATCACTTAAAATTAGAACAATTTTATTTCCTTATAAGTACATAGATGCCACTGTGATTTGGATATGTTATACTTCAATTCACAAAATAAAGATGACTACCATCTCTGATTACTTCATATACGGTTATCACACAAGTATTTCTACCTACTGAGATATTCAGATAAAATCTTTATCTGAGAAATAAATAAGATACAAAAATAGGATATCAAAACCCAGGTACCCTATTGCTTGAGCACATATATTTTAATTTAACAAGATTATTGCATAAAATTATAATGTACTTTGGAAAACATTGATTACAAGTCGCAGATGCACAGGCTATGCTTACCTAAAGAAAATCTGGGGGAAAGCAGGGTTTGAATTCAATTCATATTTTTCAATGTATTCCAAATTATAGCCCAAAATAAGTGTTAAAATATTTATAATGTCGGAATATTATGATTTATAAGAAAATATATATGGTTATTTAGATTACTAAAATATATTTTTCATATATATTTGGCTTTTGTCCATGGTTCCTGGCTCACAGTTCCTTTGGAATTTTTTAATTGTCGAGAGTGGTAAAGATTTTTTTCTTATGTTAACGAGGTGGCTTTTGAAAAGCACCTAAGAAAAAGGGCTGGTTGTGAGATTAGAGGTTTAGAAGTTTGAGTCCCAGGGTGACTCTATCCTTCAGTCCTTGTAGGACTGAACCTTTAATTTATGGAATATCAATCTACCTTCTGGTAGAGAGTGTTGGAATTCAATTGTGGCTGTGGGGATGACACTCACCTTCCACACACACACATTGGAATTGGGTCTAGGAACCAAATTAAATGTCTGCCGCCAATTCTGTCAGCATGTTCATTCACTATTTAGTCCTACAGGAAAGGATTTGCCTCTTATGATCAAACCAAAAAAGAATTTTTAAAGATGTTTCATTTTGAACACAAGAATGAAAATAATTGAGAATTATACTGTTGATTTGATTTTGTCTCCTCCTAGCACTTTATTTATTGTTGATCCTAGTTATACCCTTCCAATTTGATGATGTCTTTGTTGACTTTATTTTATAAAGATAGTTAAATCTTTGTCCTTTACAGTCTAATAGAGCGAATATTAACCCTGTTTCTCCGTTTGGATTTGTATAAATTAATTGATAACTCTGACCTCAGTTTTATTAACTGCAAAATAGAAATAGCAGTGAATATATCTCAGGGTTATAAGCATTAAGTGGGATACTGTATTTATAGTGGTTAATGTAGAGTACCAGTTATGAGTATCTTACAAAACATACTTTTAAATATGATATCTTTGCTTTGTTATAAATGAAAAATTTTTCCAAAATAAAGCAGAATGGAGGTGGAAAAATACAGAAATAGTGGAACAAATAGAAAACATAATAAAATAAAGGTAAATGGAATAAACTCCATTTAAAAAACAAAGATTTTCAGACTTTTTAAAAAATCTAGCTGTATACTGTTTACAAAGACACATTGGAAATTTATAGATAGAGAAATGTAAAATTCAAAGGAGGGCAAAATATATAGATAAAGTCTAACCAAATGAAAGCTGGTATAATTATATTAATTTAAAACAAAATAGAAAGGCAAGAAGCATTACAACAGATAAAGAAAATTTTTCATGATAATACAAGTTCCAAATCTCAGGAAAATAATAATTGTAATTGTTATGAACTTAATAATAAAACCTCACAGTATTTACAGAAAAATTGACAAAAGTATGAACTAAAATCTACAATTCTAATTTATTATTTAATACTTTAAATAACATTGACTAAATGATAAATGAGGCAGATAAAATGGTAAAATATTAAATTTAGCCAAAGTACAAGTTCATCTAAGGGACAGACATTGAAATAGCATAACCAATAACTGTGAAGTATTCTTTTAAAGCATAACTAGAACATAAACTTGGCTATGTGCTAGGCTGTAAAAACTAACCTTGACAAAGCAAAGATTAATATCATAAAGACCATACTGTTTGACTACAGTGTAATTGAGTTAGCAATTAACAACAAAAACTATAATTCATAATAGACATTAAATAATATTTAGAACTGAATCATTTAAAAATACTACATATCAAAACTTTTGGGATGTAGCTGAAATGAAATTTAGACAAACTAAATATTTACATTATAAATGAAGAAAGTTTAACCTTCCAAGTTGAGAAGTTAAGGGAAAAAAGAATAACAGGAAAAGATTGGAGAAAAGAATTGATATAAGAGCAGAAGTTAATGTTACAGAAAATAAATATTAGAATCAATAAAACACTTAAAAATACAATTAAAATAGACAAAACTCTAGAAAAATATTAAACAGAAAAGGAAAAATAAAATTCTTGTAAACAATACTAAGAATAAAAATGGGATGTAACTACTGACATAGGAGAAATTAAATACAGAGTAAGGAACTGGTGAATAATTTTATACCAATAAACTTAAATATATATAAAATTGATGTTATTAAAATGCATTTATTAAAATTATTTGATGAGAAATCAGTACAAGAAAGGAAAATTACAAGCTGATTATTCATGAAAATAGATGCAAAAATTCCTAAGCAAACCAAAACCAGTAATGTGTAAAAATTATACCTAACAGTCATGTTGGATTTGTCCTAGAAATAAAACGTTGTTTAACATTAGAAAATTAATTATTACAACATTAACAGCTTAAAGGAGATAAATTATAGAATCATATTTTTAAACCCAAAAAGTTATTTGATAAGATTTAATAAGACAGAAACTTTTAGTATAAAACTAGGAACAAAAGGGACTTCCTAAAATTGACACAGAATATCTACAAAACCTCAAAACAAATATGATAAATGAGAAAGCATTGAAAGTGCTACCTTTAAGATTATGAAAACACAAGAATCTTTGCTATGGAAAGCCACTTAGCCACTTTTTTTTCCATGGGACTGTGGGTTTTCCTCAGATGTGTCAAAATGGAGGGAAAATATTAGGAATCATCAAAGGAGTCAGAGGTCAGCTGTTTATTGTAGCATCTAATAAATATGTGAGGAGCTGGACTCATTACAAGTAATTTTGCATGATGGGATTATTATGGTGATGCTGATGACTTTGTATAGCACAATTCCAAGTTATTAATTTAGAGTATATTAAATCATTTTTTCCAATTTGTGTACTTACTATCTACTAAGAAATGAAAAATTACTTTCCCAGTAATCAGAACACTGTAGGTCTACTTAATCAGTTGTTTTTTTTTTTCTATAATGCTCTCTCTTTTCACTGTGAAATATCTATCTTTTATCTTTAAAAAAAACCATTTTCTTCTGTTTACCACAGTAATACATAGGGTTGCCTTTTGGTTAGACTAGATACAAAAGAGCAGAGAGTAAATTTGTGTTTTACATAACATGACAGATTTTTAAATCTTTTTCAAATTCTACAGGGGATAAAATGGAATGAGTTCGTTAAACTGTATCATACCATACTGATTTAAGTTTTAAGGAAAAAATTATTTTTAAAGAATTACACTAAATTCTATGTGAGGACAGCTATTTCATTTGCTTTTTTGTATTTTTTTTTTTTTTAAGAGAGAGAGAGAGCACAGGCATTGGAGGGGCAGAGGGAGAGGGAGAGAGAGTCTTAAGCAGGCTCCAAACCCATGGCGGAGCCTGATGCGGGGCTTGATGCACTCGATCTCATGATTGTGAGATCATGATCTGAGCCGAAATCAAGAGTCAGATACTTAACCGACTGAGCCACCCACGTGCCCCCTTTTTTGTAAATCTTAATATGGCTTTGATTTACCTCTATCTGGAAAGAGTAATATCAAAATCCTTTTGTCAAGTGAAGGAGTCCTACAAAAATTTTCACCTGTTTTATTTACTTTTATTTTCCTAGTCCATACATGTACATTTAATTTTGCTTCACTGTATTGTCTTTGCTCCTTTGTGAAAGATCAGTTGACTATATTTGGGAATTTCACCAATACCACCCTGTCTTCATTACTGGAGCTTTATAGTAAATTTTAAAGTTAACTAGTGTCAGTCCTCCAACTTGGTTCTTCTCTTTCAATATTGTGTTGTCCGTTCTGGGTCTGTGTTTTTTCATATAAGCTTTAGAATCAGGTTGTCAATATCCACAAAATAACCTGCTGCAATTTTAAATTGAGAGTGTATTAAATCTATAGATGAAGTTGGGAAGAACTGATATCTTGACAATATTGAGTCTTTCTATCAATGAACACAGAATATCTTTCATTTATTTAGTTCTTCTATGATAACTTTTATCAGAGTTTTATAGTTTTCCACATATAGGTTTTATACACATTTTGTTGGGTTTATACTTAAATATTTCATTTTGGGAAATGGTAATGTACATAGCATTGTGTTTTTCATTTCAAATTCCACTTGTTTATTGTTGGTAAATAATAAAACAATTGAATTTTATCTATTAACCTGTATCATGCAATCTTTCCATAATTTTTTATTAGGCCCAGTATTCTTTGTTGATTCTTTTGGATTTTCTACATAGACAATCATATCATCTGCAAAAATAAATAATTTTCTTCTTTCCAGTATGTATATCTTTTTCCCTTTTTCTTATTTTATTGCATTAGCTAGGACTTTCAGAAGAATGTTGAAAAGTTCTGGTGAGCAGGGACATCCTTGCTTTGTTCTTGATCTTAGTGAGAAAGCTTCTCATTTCTTAGCATTAAATTATGATGTTAACAGTAGTTTTTTTGTAGATGTTCTTTATTTAGTTGAGTAAGTTCTTTTTCATTTCTAGTTTGCCAAGATATGTAGATTTTTAATGGAGTGCGTTTGGAATCTTATAGGTTCCATGGATGGGGTTCAGATAATCTGTTAATCCTCTAGAAATTTACATATAAACATATTTTCCCATGAATAACTACCTAACTAAAATAAAAATTTAATAACCACATTATATCTCTCCCTCTCTCCCTCTTTTTTAACAACTAACTTGATTTCTAACTTAATACCTGCTTGAATCTAGCACTCTGTTAGAAATACTCTGCAGACAATTGGTCTTGGGCTGAATCTAAGGTAAAATAAACAGGAGACTATTTGCTTGTGTCTATTTAGTTCTTTCAGACATTGCCTGGCTTTGTGCATGTCAATTCAGACCCCTTTTTGTTAGGGGAGAGATATCAGAAACAGATATTATTCCCTCAAAAAATTCCATATTTCGTCTGGCTAGTAATTAATCAAATTTCAGTGTTCCTTAACTGGGCTGTCAATTTGGACTTAGGTGAAGAGTTAGTGCCTCTTTTTAATTTTTCTTTCTTTTTTCTTTCTTTCTTTTTTTTTAACATCTACAAGGTGACTTCCAGGAGCAAACCATATAAAGTGGCATATTTCTGGGATTATATTGATATAATTACTTTTTTAAAATTATATTTGGATGTGTATGCTATTTCATTTTAAGAACTTATTTTTTTTCGCAAAATCTATTTTTTTAACTTTAAAAAATTTTTAAATATTATTTAAGAGAGACAGAGACAGTGCGAGTGGGAGAGGAGTAGAGAGAGAAGGAGAGAGAATCCCAAGCAGACTCTGCACTGTCAGCACTGAGCCTGATGCAGGGCTTGAACTCACAAAACTGCAAGATCATGACCTAAGCGAAACCAAGAGTCGGACACTTAACTAACTGAGCCACCCAGGCACCTCACTCACAAAACCTATTTTTAATAGCTTATTCATATTTTAGCAATGATTTGCCCCCTTAATTCTTTAATGCAAAATATGACTTAAAAATTCTTACCCAGTATCTACATCAAATAGATTTCCCCAAATATCATTTAGTTCTAATTGTTCAGCTTCACTCTCACTTTTGATATTTCTCTTGTGAGAATCTATTCAAAATTTTAGTGAGGTTCTAAATGATCAATATTGGTAACCAGTAATTATCATCACTAGAAATTGTGTAGCTCAGTCTTCTAGTTCTTGTACTGGCTTCCCTACCTATCCCTCCCCTAAGACGGTAACTTCTCAAAGTGATGGGGAGCTTCATTTTGGGTTCACTGTACCAGTCACCAGCTCAGAAGGAATGCTTCTCAACAGTTTGAACTACAATGGTTGCATCATTGCAAAACCAAATGGTTTCTCTGCCTCTAGTCTTTCCAACTTTAAAAGTCTTCTCTGCTCTACTGTAAGAGTAATACACTGAGGGCCTAAATCTATCTTTTTAAATATTTTTTATTGACTTTTCTCTCATAGCAGATGATAGGAGCCGAGATCCTCTGTTGCCTTCCCCTAAACTTTTCCAGCTTCAACTTTCCCTATATGTGTGTCCACTTGCCTCCAGGTATCTGGAACTGACTGTACCTTTCACTCTACACTCACCATACCATTGTATATGTTGCTCTTTTGTCCAGAAACTCTCTCCTCTGCTTCTGTCCCTCTCCAACTCCTTTGCCCAACTGCTGCATGCTGTCAATGCTCAGATTAGAAAGAATATCCTCTAAGAAGTTAATATTGTTAAAAAAAACTTTGACTTCATGGGTTCTCAAAGTGTCTTGGGGAAACCTAGGACTTCCTTGATCATACTTTGAGAAATACTGCTTTGATATATTACCACTTGATACTCCCTTAACCATTGCAAACTTTTCTAGATTTCCATAACTTAATGAGCATAATCTGCTAAGAAACAATAGAAAACTATTTCCTAAAGTAAATCCTGAGACATAACTAGGCTTAATATGCAAATATGGCTCCCTGGTCAACTAGGTTGGAGAGACCCACAAATAAAGCTTAGTACCTTTCTGCATTGCAGGACTTGTCAGGACCTTTATTATGATAATTTGCACTGGGAACATTTAAGTATGAGAAATCACATTCAATGTGTTTAAAATTTGTTTTACTTGACTGATTTTTTGCAGAACATCTTATGGGAATAATGATATAAAAGATAATGAATAAGACAATCTGAAATTTATACAATGTTGCCACTTTAGTTTTCAAATATGGACCTTCTCAGATTTGATTATTTGCCTACTTTGTTTAACTATCACAATCCAGATCTTATACACTTTTATTTATTGATTAGAAGAGTTTATCTGCATTTTTTGCATTAGTTAATCAGATTCCTGTTTTGAAATCTCTCCAGCAATTCATTTCAGGACATTTTCTCATCCAATTGTTTACTTCTCCAATGATTTCACCACTCCCTACCTCCACAAATACTGTTGAAATACTAGAACCTTGTGATTAAAGATTACAATTGTTCTTTTCATTCGTCATCCTTGAGTTCGCCTTTAATAAGACAGTCACTTGGAGATGGAGAAACATTGAGCAGAAATGGGTAGTATGCATCCTTACAATAAGGGAAGCTTTTCTCTTCCCCCTCCATTGTTCTCTACCTTGTGATTATTTGTTCATATAGTCAGTTTCTGACTAAATGAGAAGTAGAAAAAATATCACCCTCTGTCTTCTCATTAGTCTTCATCTTCAATACTTAGAAAAAAATTATTTTATTCAAAAGGGAAATGATCAAATGAAGTTGAGTGAAGCCCAAGGTAGAATTTTGGCAAAAAACACCAGATATATACATCCTGAAAATTTTCAGGATTTTAAATACCTTCGGATTTAAATCCATTTGAGAAATTCTGGGTTTTAAAAAGCTAAATAGTTTCCTTGCTATGGGATCTCCCAGAGCTAGTGTGCATTATCAATTGCTGAAAGGAGGCTAGAATGTACAGAATGCCCACACATGACTGATGATGTAAAACATAACAGGAGAATGTCTCAAACTGGGGTGCAGCAGAATACATTTTAGAAACAGTTGTTTAGATAAAAGTGAGCATTCTACTGTTGGTAAAGCATGGGGAAGTTATGTAAGTTGTTTTGTTATTTGTTTTTAATATGGTGTACTATTAGAAATAGATTTTTAATTATTTCATGTATGGGTAGAAAGAGGTCAGGAAAACTATCGCTTTGAGTCACTAATATTTGAGCATATTACAGAAATGGGAAGGGAGGAAATATTCTAGGTTTTCAAGTAACTACAACAACACTTAAAATACTCTGTTTATACCTGACACTAAAATCAGATTGATGAATAAGCACTTACTGTTGGAAACCCAGCTGAAGTGTGACCAGCATTTTTCATTGAATTGAAATGCACAGGCTGATTTCAAGTTGGTGAAGGGTATTGGTCATCTTTCACAGTATCCATAAACAAGGTCTGAATCCAGCTGACTAGAGCCTGAGAACATGCTAGGGTGCTTCATATTCAATACACAGCCCTATAAAGAGAAGAAAAATGAGCCTTGTCCAAAACTCTTACCTCAGCACCCACTGGCAAAAATAAAATGTAAGCTGGGGACCAGGTCTCTTTGAAGCTGATTTTTTAAAAACTCTCTAACAGGCCTCTGGTGGTTACAGATATTGATCGTCAGAAAGTAATCTGTTCAGGTTTGGGGGCATGCCAGTACAAATTGTGGAATGCATTCCTTCCTCTCCAAGGACATGTTGAGCTTTTTATATTGTCTATACTGGTTCACTTGTCAGCTGTCTACTCTCTTTGACATGAATTATTTTCTACCTTTTGTGGATGTATAATTAAATATATTTTTAAAATAGGAAATTTTATTAATATAGAATCTTTAGCTTGAGTCAAAACATTTTTTTCATCTTTTTTAACCCTCATTTTTCTTCCATAATCATTATTTGATTCCCTCTGGCTGCCTGCTACTTATTTGTAGTAGTACCATTCATCCATTGAGACCTTTCCATCTGTCACACAGCTTTGCTTTCTTTCCCCAGAAGCTTTATTCTCCTACTGTGCCGTATTTACCTTTTTTTTTTTTTTTTTTTTGTCTACTGGTTGGATTGAGCATTCTTTTGTGCAGGTGTTTTCATCTTTTATTTTTTTTTTTTTGTAATTTAAAAAATGTATACGAAGCAAATGATGCTGAATTAGGTGACAGTGACACTCAGAAGGGACATGTTTGCTAACCAATATAATTTTTAAAAAATTTATACCTTTCTTTGATAAGTAGATATATAGGAGTATATCTAATACAGTTCTGAATGTTAAGTGAAATTGTAGGAATTGTTTCAATTAGTATTTGCATATGGGTAAACAGTGACACTGATATTTTAATTTCTATGTGTCTATGTGTTTACTAAGTATAATTGCTCATTAAAGCCTTATTTACTGTGAATTTCAATGCTTAGAAATACTTAAGCACAAAGACTAACATTTCTGGATACCACTTCACCTCAGAGATTACCATCAAGTTCTGTTATAACGTAGATGAGACAGCAGATTCTAGAGATAGGAAGATAAATGCAAACATTAATAGGAGCAAAAGTTATTAAAAGTCTTCAGTTTGCTTACATTAGTGGAGACATGTCATTAATTCTGTTATGGTTATGGCTTGTTATGCCCATTCAACTAACAAATAATTCGGTTCACTTTGTGAGATTTGCAGATGACCAAGTCCACATGTCTTAAACTACCACTCTTTTACATCAGGTTGAACTCACTTCCTAAAGGGACATATGCTAAGCAAAAGGGGCAGCTTTTGCCGTCAAGGGGTTCACAGTCTGTTTGAGGAAGAAAGAACAGACTTTTTACTTAAAGCATCCATCATTGCACAGGACACTGAGAATATGTTTGCTAAAGGATGATAGATTACGTGCTGATCACACGTGGTTAGGGTCAGGAAAGAAAAAAAATCATGAAGTATTTTCAAACAGTGTATTAAAGATTAGGAACATATTAGGGGATAGAATTAAGGATGATACTAGCAATCAGAAGAGTAGTAGGTAGAGAGTTATGCAGGATGGAGTAAATAGCTCAGAAGAGAAGCATGCAGAAATTTTTCTGAGGGAAATTAGAGATGGAACTGAAAGCCTAAATAATTATTGACAGCCAACTGTATGTCAGTGCCTGAACAATCAAAGATGATGAGTGAAAGTTCTTGCCTATAAGAAACTCATAATCTAGTAATGTAAATAAGACAAATATGTAAATGATATTTAAATTTTTTTTCTTGAACTGATAGAACTCTGGTTATCAGAGCAAGTTTTCATAGAGAACAATATAAAAGCTGGATGAAACACAAAAAGTAGCCAATTGAAAACATTGTAAGGAAACCAAAATATGCAGGTTTTGAATGGCTAAGACATTTGGAAAAGGAAAATATATTGAGGTGAAATTGACATTCTGTGATTTTGTTCCCCTTGAGAGATTTGCAGATTCCTAAACTTTTGGGATAGGAATCCAAGAAGTCAGGAAGAACTAGAAGAGTTTTTGGTAGATTCACAGTGCTAGGGAGATAAATATGGAAAGTTAAGTTCTTCCAAGGAGAAGGGACCCGGAAGAAAACCTAGGTTTGGATCTGAGAACCTTGAAGGGCTATGTCCTAGGAGTAAGGATAAGTCAAAAACAGTCCAGACCTCATGCGTTTTGAAACTCAGTCTTAAATCATCTTGATTTCTAATAAAAATAAGGTGATCTGTCCTATTCACATTGCCTGCCTGGAAAAAAAAATAACATCACCTAGAGTCTTTAAATCTCTATATTCTTCATCTGAAATTTATTTGGGAAAAATACCATACATTAGCAGATAGGAAAACATGAACAAAATCCCAGGAAGAAAGAAACAAATAAAAGAAAGAGGCCTACAAATCACAAAATGCTGAAATTCAGAATATATAATTTAAAGATATCTGTGATTGGGCCACCTGGGTGGCTCAGTCAGTTAAACGTCTGACTTTGGCTTGGGTGATCGTCTTGCGGTTGGTGAGTTTGAGCCCTGCATTGGGCTGTGTGCTGACAGCTCAGAGCCTGGAGCCTGCTTCAGGTTTGGTGTCTCCCTTTCTCTCTGCCCCTCCCCCTCTCACTCTCTGTCTCAAAAAGAAATAAACATTAAAAAAATAATAATAAATAAAGATATCTGTGATTAACACTTTTAAGGGAATAAAAATTCACTGGAGTACTTCCCACAGAATGGAATCAATAAATAAGAACCACATAGACATTCTAGAACTATAAAATAAAATTACAAATCACTGAAGTTAATAACCAATAGATGGTTTTAATAGTTTATACACATAGCTAAGAAGACTAATGAACTGGAAGTTAGATCAGTAAAAAATATATGTATATATTAAGACTGTAGGATTTCAGTGTCAGCCATGATAGAGTGATAGAATCTGAATTTACCAGCCTGCCTTAAACACCTAGAAAATTAAAAAAAAAAAAAACTGTATGAAACAGCTATTGTAAGATATTGGGAAATAGGTACAGAACTATTGACCATTGGGAGGATGAAAACATATGAGCTAGGCCTAAAAA
Source organism: Acinonyx jubatus (assembly GCF_027475565.1). Lineage (NCBI taxonomy): Eukaryota > Metazoa > Chordata > Mammalia > Carnivora > Felidae > Acinonyx > Acinonyx jubatus. The sequence continues at coordinate 63,224,616 of NC_069385.1, read as the reverse complement.
TTACTCTGGCTTTCTGCATGAGGGTAATTCTGGTCCATAAAAAAATGAGGGGAAACAAAACAGAATTTATCAGTGTCTCTGAGTGAAGGGACAGAGATTAGAAAAATGGGGAAATTGAGGTTTCTAGAATTTGCAGGGCAGAGTATCAGACAGTTCAGAACTATGTAATAACTTCAGAATTGGTCCAATAGAAATCTGTGCATGAATAGGATAAAATTGTATAAGTCTGGCCAAAATCAAATCCCAAGAAGTGGAAATTTAGTGGAGCACTTTAAGCCAAAAAATTTCCAGAACTCATACAATTCACTCAACTGCGTAAGTTCCCACCAGCTGGCACAGAGTAACATTGTTGAAATCGTAGTATATCTGGACCCACTCTAAAAAATAATAAATAAGGCTTCAAAATGATCAAATTGGGTCACAAGTAAGTGAAATGTTCTGCAGAACAAAGTCCAAAATTCTAAAAGGGAATAAAACAAAATCCAGTATTTGGCAATAAAAAACTTATGATATAGGACATCTAATAAAACTTTGCTAGACACAGAAAAAGGAAGAGATGTGGAAAATATGAAAAGAACCAAAAAGAATGACTAGGAAAAAAATTACGAAATACAAAACAACATTTTCAAGGAATGGGACTAATAAAAGATTAGACACTGCAGTAGAAAAAGTTCAGTTATTTGATGACGTAGCAATAGAAAATAGCCAAAATAAAGCACAAAGAGAAGACAAAACAAAATGAATGGGGAGTCGATACTTACGAGACATTATTGAGTAGCCTAACATAAATGCAATTGGATTTCTAGACAGAAGAAGGGACTGAAAAATATTTGAAAAAATAATCACCAAAAATATAATTCAAATTTGATTTAAAAAGTTATAAACCTTCATATTCAAACCTAAGCAGGATAAACTTAGTGAGACAACACACACACACACACACACACACACACACACACATCATGAACATCATAATGAAATTGCTGAACATAAGTGATAAATCAGCCAGAAGGGGGAAAAAACAAAGAGAAACAAAGATAAGAATTATTGTAAACTTTTCATCAGAAACTACAGAAGCCAAAAGATAATAGAATGATATCTGTAAGTGTAGAAAAAAAGAAACTATCAATTTGTAATACCTATAATTTTTATACCTAGTAAAAGCATCTTTCAAAAGTGAAAGAAAATTATGTTTTTTTCAGACAGATTAAACCAGAAAGAATTCATCACCAGCAAACCTGTGGTGTGAGACATGTAAAAGGAAGTTCAGGCAGAACTAAAATGATAAACAGATGGAAACTTCAATCTACACAAAACAGTGTAGAGCACTGGGAGCAGTAAATACAGAAATAATGAAAAGTGTTTTCTCATTTCAAATGTTTAAAAAGAGAAATGAATTTTCAAAAGAAAATAATGACATATATTGTGAGGTTTATAACATATGTAAATAATGTCTGACAATGATAAACAAATGAAATAAAAGTAGAAATGAATGTATACTCTTGTGAGATTCTTATATTATTCAAGAAGTTGTTTAACATTACTGAAAGGAATCCTCTGAAGGATGCATATTTTCAACCCTAAAGCAACCACTTAAATAAAGGGGTGTAGCTAAAAACTAGCTAATAGTGTATATAAAGTGAAATCATAAGAAAGTCAAACAAAGGAGACAAAGGAATGAAGAAAACAAAGCATATGGAACAAATAAAAAATAAAAAGAAAGATGTTAATTTTAAGCCCAACCATATTGACTAACATATTAAATGTGTATGGCTAAACAATTAAAAGGCAGAGATATGCAGACTAGATGAAAAACTATCACCCACTCATAAGTTACATACAAGAAAACTATACGATAGCAGGAGTACTATGTTAAATTAAAAAAAAAATAGATATAAGGGTGCCTGGGTGGCTCAGTAGGTTAAATGTTGGACTCTTGATTCTGCTCAGGTCATGATCTCATGGTTTGTGAGATTGAGCGCTGTATGGGGCTCTGCACTGACAGCATGGAGCCTGCCTGGGGTTCTCTCTCCTACTCTTTCTGCCCCTCCTCTCCTCATACCCTCTCCCTCTCTCTCTCAAAATAAATAAACCTAAAAAAATTAAAAAGTAAATAAAATAAATTATGAGAGATAAAGACGAATGTTACATAATTATAAAGGACTGAGTCATTAAGACATAACAATGCTAAGTATGCATGCACCCTGAAAGGACTTTAAAATACATGAATCAAAAGTTGACATAATTAAAAGGAGAAATAGGTGTCCATGATTAATTGATAGAATAATAATTAATAGAACAATTGGAAAATGTATGAGTATATAGAAAACTTGAAAAAAAACTATCAATTAACTTGATTTAATTGATACTTAGAGAACAGTCCACCTACAATAGTGGAATACATATTCTATACCACATGCTAGCCCATGCAATAAGCCTCATTAAAATCAGAGTATGTCCTCTGCTTACAGTATATTTAAATGAAACAAAGAACAGAAATATAGATGAGAATCCTCCAAATATTTAGAAAGTAGACATACATTTATAAATAGATCATGGCTAAAATAATAATAAGAGAAATAAGAAAATATTTTTAAATGAATATAAATGAAACAACATATCAGAACTTGCAGGTTCAGCTTAAGCAGAACTCAGAGAGAAATTAATAGTTTTAACTGTTTAAGTTAGGAAAGGAAGTTTTAATAAAGCTTCCATTTTAAGAAACGAGAAAAAAGTTAAACCAAAAACAAGTAATGGATAAAATCATAAATTAAAAAAAATCATTCAGATACAAAACAGACAAACAGACAAATCATTGAGATGCAAAACAGACAAATGTTTTACGTAGAAAAGCAACCAAAAGTTGCTTCTTTGGAAAATATTCATGCTCAAAGGTCTGCAGAAAATTTAGAAAAGAGTACTAGATTCACATGGGAAGAAAATGAAAGGTGTAACATGTGGAATTAGAGCCACAGAAAGAGAAGATAGATTGAGAAAATCAATATTTGAAAAAAAAATTGGAACAAGAATTTCCCCACATTTTTTAAATACATAAATCTACAAATGCAAAAGGCTTTAAAAGGCACAAGAAGGATAGGTAAAAAGTCAATACTTAAGGACATCACAATAATGCTACCAAATACCATGATAAAGACAAAAATGAAGACATTTTCAGTTAAACAGTAACTGGGAAAATTTCTCACCAGGAGATGGACATTAAAAGCAATACTAACCAGATTTTTCAGGCAGAAAGTCAATGTTTCCAGAGAGAAGCACAAAACTGCATGAAGGATTAAAGTGCAATGGAAATGATAAATATGTGGTTATTTAAAATTATTGATTGTATATAAGAATTAACATATTTAAAAATAAACATATTAAAGTGATATAACACATGGAAGAGAGTACTAAGTAAACATAACCTGTTTTAAAGTACTTTTCATTTCTGGAAGGCAGAAAACTACTAATTTATTGTCAAAATGCATGTTGGTAATATCTGTGTTAACTTCTTGGGGAATAGTTTTTAAAATGTGTGACTAGCTAATAGAGGAGAAATGGAATAGTAAGAAATTCTTAGTCCAATATAGAAAAATAAAGGAGAAAAAATAGCAGGAACAAATTGGATATATACAAAGCAAATAATAAGATGGTAGATTTCTGTTCAACTATATTAGTAGTTTTATTAAATATAAACAAAATTAGGAAACAAATATCAGACAGGATTAAAAAAACACTATAATAGGTAGTTCTTACAAGACAGCATAAATAACAGAACACAAAGGCTGAGACACACATTAAAACCTGTTGTAACTATTCCAATAAAAGATAGTGGAATTTAAGGCAAAAATATTTTCCTAAAGAGGAAGATTTCATAATGGTTAAAGGATCTACTAGGAAAATAAAACATTTCTGAATTTATATACAGATAATAATATAACATCAAAATAGATAAAGCAAAACCTGAAAGGACTGTAAAAAGAGTATTACAGAATCATATATGGAGATTAAATCCATTTCTTTGACTAAACAATAAAATAAGGAGATAAAATTAATATAACAATAGAAGATATGAAAACCACAATTTACAAATGTCATTTAATAGATATATTTAGAACATTTATATAAAAATACATTTCCATAAAATGTATTGGATGTTCATAAATTTCAAAGACTTGAACTCAGAGTATGTTCTCTGATGAAGGTGGAATTAAGGTTAAATGTATTGCTAAAATTATAAAAAGGAACTACCCAATTGTTTGGAAATTAAGCACTATACCTCTAAAGTATCCATGAATCAAAGGAAATATGGAGGAAATAAGGAAGTATTGTGAATTGAATAACAGTGAAAATATATTGAAACCATGGGGTGCAGCTAAAGCCTGCTTAGAGGGAAATACATAGCCATAAATGCATACAGAGAAAAAAATAACAAAAAGTAAATTCAAAGAAAGTAGCAATAAAGAAATAATGGCAATATGAACAGAAAATAATAAGAAACAAAATCATAATTGAAAATATCAGCAGAGTAAAAGGAGTGATAACCTCCCAAGATTGGTCCAAATAAAAAAGATGGTACAATATACCAATAACAAGGATTTTTAAAAACTCACAACACTAGAGATCCTGATAATATGAAAAATGATCAATCCTAATAACATAAACAGTATGCCAATATGTTTGAAAATGTATATGAAATTCAAATTCCTGGAAAAATTCAAGTTGTCAAGCTGGATACAAAAGGTAATATAAACATGGACAGTATTATATCATTAAAGAAATTGAACCCATACTTTTTAACCCTCCTTCAAAGAAAACTCCAGGTCTAGATAACCTCAAAGGAACCTCAGAAGAAGTCATGACAATAATTTTACTCAAACTTTTCTAAGGAATAAAAAATAAATAGTTTCCATCTCATAAATGTGTGTTTTATGAGACTAGCATAAACTTTACATCAAACCTGACAAAGACTTTACAAGAAAGGAAAATTACAAACTGATCCTTTATGAACATAGAAAAATAATAATAAACTCAAAGTCAGCATCTAAAGTCCAACAGCACATGAAAGTTTTAATATGCAACAAAAGATTATATTTATTTCAGGAATCCAGGTGTGTTCAGTATTCAAAAATCAATTTGTATATTTTACTCCATTAACCAAAATAAAAGAGAAAAATTATATGATCATTTCAAAAGATGCAGAAAGCACTTGATAAAATTTCACACTGATTTATGATAAAAACTCTAAGCAATCCAGGAACAGAAAAGCATTTTCTTAATCTAGCAAAGGCATCTATAAAATTTATAATATTGTTAATATTGATTTGTGGATTAAGTTTTCACATACTTAACTACTAGAGCCAGCAGCTCTACTCCTAAAGATATATATACCTCCACAGTGCATAGTTATATGTACCAAAAATATGTAAAAGAACATTCATAAAAAGACATCTTTAGAATAGCTTTTAACTAGAAACAAGCCAAATGTATAGCTGTGGTAGAGTAGATAAATAAATTGTTACGTACTTAAACAATAAAATATTGTACAGCAATAAAAATGAGCAAACTAATGCCCCATGCAAAAATATGAACTTCACAAATGTAATTTGAACAAAAGAAGCTTAGGCACAAAGAGTATAAGTAATTCCATTTATGTGAAGTTCAAAAATTATCTATGGTGATAGAGGTCAGAATAATAGTTCCATTTGAAGACTGAGGACAAGAAAGTAGGATAAGGGTAACTCAGGCCTCCAGGCAATTTTTATTTATTAATCTATGGATATATGGGTATATTCACTTTGAAACAGTTAATCAACATGCATTCTTGTGATTTGTGCACTTTCCTGAATGTATGCTTGCTATGGATTGAATTGTGCCCTCCGCCAAAATTCACATGTTGAAGCTCTAACCCTCAATGTGATTGTATTTGGTGATGGGGCGTTTGAGAAATAATTAGTTTTAATTGAGATCATGAGGGAAGCACCCTCAGAGAAAGCTGTCTATCTGTCTGTCTGTCTCCCTCTATCTGCCATTAGAGGGCTCAGAGAGAAGGTGGCCATCGGCAAACCAGGAAGGGAGTATTTTTTATTGTTGATTTTTTAATAAACAATTTATTTAATGTTATATTTATTTTTGAGAGAGAGCATTCAAGCAGGAGAAGGGAAGAGAGAGAGGGGGATAGAGGATCTGAAGCCAGCTCCATGCTGACAGCAGTGAGCCTGATGTTGGGCTCAAATTCACAAACTGTGAGATCATCATCTGAGTTGAAGTCAGACGCTCAACTGACTGAGCCACCCAGGCATCCTAAAAGGAGTATTTTTTATAATCCAATCATACTGGCACCCTTATCTCGGACTTCCACCCTCCATAACTGTGAGAAAATAAATTTCCGTTGTTTCAGCTGCCACCCAGTCTATGATATTTTGTTATGGCTGCCTTGGCTAAGGCCAATATTTTACTTCTATGAAAAAAATTTACTTATAAAAGAAAGTAAAGAAAAATGTATACTGACAAGTTTCAGGAGTGGTAGGAAGGTAGAGACATTGGCAGGAACCAAGGATATCATAGAAGTGATGTTTTTTGGCTATTTCTTGAAGAAAGTACAACAAAGCAGCAGTTAGAGTGAGTTTGAGGCATATTAGAAATCAGTGACATTACATGGCCAGGGATGCCATCTTGAAAATTTGAATTTTATATGAGGATAATATAATTATTATAGATTATTATGCCTGAGTATAGTAGTTCATAAAGGAAGGACTGCATGCACACTGGAGATGAGGAAATCTTATGAACACTGCCATAATAGTTCAAACCTTATAGGTTTGGAATGTTGATTCTGCTTAGTTTAATGTATAAATAATTATTGACTTATGTTCTGTGCAGGTATTTGGTGTTTGTTTTTAGAAATCTCTTTAATCCTTGCTTAATGTTCTCTCTAGTGATCCAAAAATACTGTGGAATAGTGTTTTTTTCTTGATATGATGGACATTTCCTTGAGAATTAAGAATTTTAAAAAATACCCACAAAGACATGATGATGTCTAAGGTTTTAGGAGCCTATCTGTGAGTGCCATTGCTAATAGCAACTAGATCATTTTTCAGGTAGCCAACTTCCATGTAGATTTAATCACTGTGATTAATGCCATTGTTCCTCATGTGTGTGGAATGTGAGAACAGAAGAAAGATAGGACTGTAAGCAATAAAAGATATGTTGGTCCCAGAGAGGATAAATTTGGGAGCACCAAGGAGTATCAGGGCCCTATCAGAGCTACCTGGAGGTACATCTGTAGAATGCTGACAATATGGCCAAGTTAGAGGTATGCTGACTTTTGAAAGTATTTGTGCACTTATCACAGTGGTGATGGTCATTGATAGCAAGATGCCAACAGACACAATTAGGGAATATATGATTTCTTGAACTACAAGACTATGAAAATTTATTGATATGAAGAATGCCTGAAAGCAGAAGACAGAGAGCAATCTCCTACTAGGAGATGTTACTTTCTTAACTCTCAAATTCCATACATGGAAGTGCACAATAGCCAATGCTTCTATCTTATCAGAATAAGGAGTAAGGATCCATCCTGTTCTTAGGGAGTCCACTCTGAGTTTCTCAAGCATGGTTAGAGAGTTGAAAAAAATCTTCATGATCATGTATAACAATAATAGTCTCAATATACTGAGAAAATTATGGAGGAAGAGTTGAGTCAGACAGAGGTCAGTGGCAGGCAGGCAGGATCTGACTATCCTGAGTAGGACTTGGCTTCAGACCTGAAGTTTTGTTGCCATTACAACTATGAATTATGCACAATATGTCAACATGGCCAGTAGACCAGGTGACTAATTCCTTCCTATTATGGCAGATTGCTTACCTGTCTAGCTAGTAGAATGGCTGTCACAGAGAAGTCACTCAGTGGAGATTTGTGAAATAATTGCACAAGTTTTGTAGAAGAGTCATGAACTCTTTGTCTTCTTAGGAAGCAAACTGAAGGCTTTGAGGACACAGATGCTATTTTCATGTCTTCTTCCCGTAAGGCCATTGTTTTGAATAGGTAGGGAGAATGTACTATCAATATAGAAAAACCCATTATTATTGTTTTTGTGGCCCATGGCTGACAGATTCAGACAAGCTGCCACCAGCTTGAACGGTGATAGAGTTCTTCTTAGAACATCAGGAAAAGTATATTTACAATAGACTCAGTGATCTGATTAAAAAGAATTTAAAATAACATTTCAGACAGATAAATTCCAATCAATATTTTAAAAACTAGGTATACCCAGCTTAGTAGATACAATATGTACAGGATAACGGAGTCATGGAAGCAAGCATGAACACGTTGTATGGCCTAGTAAAAATATGAAACTGCATCAAGAAAGTGATTAGTTATTCTAAAGAAGAAATGAGAAAGGAAAGGATCAAGAACAGAGTAATGAATATTTTTACAAATATACACACATATAATCACATATATACACACAAATCATGTATGTGTATATAAATATATGCATATATTGTAATCAACCAGATTTTATATGGTTTATATATAAACCTAAGATATTATATTTTATATGATTAACCTAAACCTAAAATGCTAAAATAAATAAAGTAATATTATTACTGAGAAAGTGTGTTTGTATATGTGTGTATGGATCCATAGCCTGACCAAAAAGGAAGTTATGCCTTAAACTTATCTATTACCAGTACGATGACTGGCCCAACAGCAGAGTCAATGATGTAATCAAAAATACATGTCATGTGTTTTTACTCCCATTAGTCTCTTATAAGGTTAAGGAAGTAGTGTGATAAATTCTGCTGTTTTGTATAAGAACTATGTATGAGGGACACCTGGGTGGCTCTCTTGGTTAAGCATGTGGCCTACTCAGGTCATGATCTCACAGTTCATGAGTTTGAGCCCAGCATTGGGCTTCGCACTGACAATGCAGAGCCTGCTTGGGATTCTCTTTCTCCCTCTTTCTCTGCCCCTCCCCCACCTGTGTTTTCTCTCTCTCTCAAAATAAATAAATAAACTTAAAAAAAAGAACACATGAAATAGAAATCATGTCAAGCCTGTCAGAAAATCATACTTCTATATTCAGATTTTAAATACTCACATGAATGCATAGCCAAATATCAGTTTACAATTCCGGTCAGTAGTGTTCAAAGAGTTCAGAGAAATATGAGTATAGTTTCATGCCAAGGGACTCGAAAGATGAATACAGATAAAAAATAATGGAGAGCTAAAAAAAATGGGATTTATAATTTAAAATAATTTTAGTGAGGAAAGCAAGAGTCATGGGATGTTACTGGTGTGCAACTCTGTGTATTATCCATACCCAAAAAGCATATAAACACAGGACATCAGATAGAGTTTATAACCAAAGATAAGTTCAAATGAGTAGCACATTTGTGACAGCAATGCTAAATCTAGGGCCCCAAATCTTAATCTTCACAGGAAAATGATCAGGGAAAATGGGCTTGGGGCATGGACAAAATTTAGGATAAGAAGAAGAGTAAGTCTACTTCCTTTAGGAAAACATATTGCTATGACAAAAAGAAGGAAAGAAGAGAAGTAAGTCTATTTCCTTTAGGAAAACATTGTCATGACAAAAGGAAGGAAAATCCCAAATTACTTAATTCTTTGTTGCTTCACTGTGATTTTTTTAAAGAAAAAGTTAATCTTTCTACAAGAGAAAGTGTAGTTTATACACGTTTAAGAACTAAATGAAGAAGTCCACTCAAATGGGAAAAGGGATAGACATAATGAAGAATGAGGAAATTGAAAGATATTTAAGTTGGAAACCGTAAAATTTGAGAATGACATTATAGTTGTTTTCAACATTTTGCAGGTCAGGCATGCAAAAATGTAGTCTATGTATTCATAATAAGCTACATGATATAACCAACTGCCATGTAGACACGTTTTCCACAGTGTAAATGGCAGCAATTTAATAACATCGGAAAGGATATCACTAAACAAGTAAGACTTCTTTCATCAAAAGTCGACTTTCACCAGACTGCTCAACAGGCAGAAAAGGATTCCTTCCATGGAAGATGCCTGTTAAGATCCTTTTCATTTCTGTCTATTTGAGGAAATTTTGAAGTTAGATGATATCACAGTGACAAGTCAGTCTGGGAAACACAACTAGAGGCAATAGTTTAACTAGACTCAGAGGTCAAGCACATGGAACTGAATGAGAGTCTAGATAACCAATCTTCGATTCCAGTTTTCAGAACTGTGTGGCAGAAAGACGGACATACAATGGGAAGTCCAAGAGAACCCAAGTGACTTTAAGAACTCTTGCTGAATTGGGACATTCAATAGAGAATTCTTGCCTTCTTTCATAGAGACCATGGAACACTACTAGTGTTAATGGCTTTTGGGAAGGAAGCATGAAATGGACTGACAACTATTGGAGACTTATGTTCTTATATTTTCCAACACAGGTTTAATGAAAATTACAATAAATTAAGGAACAGAATGAAAGCTTATCAAGTAAATACAACCACTTACTGCAAGTTACATACACTGTACTTAATGCCTAATGAACATCGTTTTATCATATGTTATCCAATACTTAACATTTATTGAGCATTTGTGTATATCAAACAATTTACATATATCATCTTTTAATTTATATTTTATATTTTCTCTGTGAAGCAGAAATGATTATTATCTTAATTTTAGAAATAAGGAAACTGAGCCTTAAAGAAGTGAAGAATTTGTCCAGGATGGGAGCTGAAAAATGGTATAACCAATAATCTGTAGGTGAGAGTGGTGTGTATTACTAATGTTGCTGAAAATCAAACTAGTCTGAATTGTAGCTCTGGGAAACAAAGAAATAGAAACTGATTCAAGATGGCCCGTGTGCCTTTTGGAAGGTTGGCAATAAACGTGGCACCAAACTCTGGATCCAATCAAATGTTTGGTACTGTCCAACCTCCCATATGGTTGGGAGGTCTGGATCTGTCACAGATGTCGCAGGCAGCTTCCCGCATCACCTGCAAGACATATGTGACATAAATGGGAAAGCAAGATTACTAAAAGTGTGCCCCCAGTTGGGCCTATAACTGTGAAGTGAAGATCAGCAGAGCAGCAAGTATGGGAACTGGGCAAACATGGGGGATGGTTCACTTTAAGCCCTGAGTCAGCTGCTCAACAGTGAGCTGAAATGGGGGCACTAAGAGTAGGCAGGGCTGGCAAAAGAAAAGCTCCAAGGACACATTGAATCACAACTTCTAACAATGTGGCATGGCTGTGCAAACAACATCAGACAGGCCAAACTTACATGCAAAAAAATCAAAGACTGAGTGACTCATTTTGGGCAAATGTGTCTGGCAGCCTAGAAGGAGGAAAGGCAGGGCTGTAAGTACAATATGCTCTACAGACAGAGGAGAGAGTCCCAGCCCAAAGACAGTTTCCATGTGTATAAAGTGTGGAAAATCTGAGACATGCACTGGGCTCTTCAGCCACATTCTCACCCTTAGAAAGTAATCAGCCAGCAGAAAAATCTCCAATTTAAATGACAGCAAAATGTATGCTTGGAATTATCTGACCAAATTGGCAACTGAGACATTCTAGGGACTTAATTTGCACATTGAGTTTTAATAGTATTATATTTGTATAGCAGATTATATAACCAAAAATGTTAATGGAAAAATGATTTTATTTGACTGGGAAATTGGCACCCCAGCTAATTGTCTGAAAAGGAGCCAATTTTAAAATTCAGATGCTGTTTGAATGAACTGTTATTGGCTGAATTAGGATTTATTGTGTAAAATACACAATTTTTAAAAATAGCCTAAGGAAAGAAAAGGGGCTCAATGAACTAGGTTTGTGTACTTCACTGTGTTCTGGGATGGATTTCAGGATGATACAAACAAGACCATTGGGGAAGAATATTGGGGTGGGGTGGGGATGGAAGATGAAAAATGGTCTGAACATGAGATATGAATGTGTATGTGGTCAGAGTAAATAGGAGAATGGCTTGTCATCTGTCTGCCATTTAGCCAGATAGCAAATCTCTACTAAAACATTTGATTACCTTTTATAAATGACTTGGACTTGGACTTCTGTGTGCTTATTTCATATAGATTAGGATTAAGTGCCACACAGATTTTGGAATGACCATATTTTTGGTATGGTATTTGCAGTACTTGAAACATTAAGAAAATTCAAAGTTTGCCATTAATGCTGGTGATGATTTTTCTTATCATGAAATTATTAGCTATCACTGGCCAAAACTAAATAAGAAATAAGATTAAGTGGCAGTTATTTTTATAGGAGAAAGCTCTGAAAATAATAAACTCTTTACTGTTTTAAAAATATTACCTTTCTTAGCCAACTGTAATGAACTTATTATGTTGGCTAAACCACCCCCTTTTCAGAAGAAGCATAGATCTTGTAAGTAATGATTGAAATTGCCCCTTTCATTTATAAGTGTGGAGCCTCTTTTTATTAAATGCCTTCAGGATATGGAAAACATGAGATTTCCCTAGAAAGTCAGGCCTTTTCTTCTTCACCCCACCCCCTACCAGCCCTACTTTTTAAGACAACGTCTTCAAGTTGCCATAGACCAACTGTGAGTGTTAAATGAATATCTTTGACAGGAGCTAAGTCTTTTGGGCATTGAAATAAGGTTTTCCTCCTTTTTTGGCATGTGAAGATTGAGAGTGTGCTTTGACACCAGTAGCAGAGGATGTGAGCAAAGCAACTTTCAGAGCATCAGAAGTGTCAGCAGAAGGAAAAATCAGCACAAGTAGAAAGCATCAAGGTAATTTTCCCACCTATAGTATTCCATAAAGTCACTCAGCTCATTGCCACTCTTGGCTGATGGAGCCTCATTCTCTGTTGTTAAATGCCACATAAACTACCTGTCAGTCTCTAGGGTTGTTCAGTTATCCAGAAAGAAACACAAAGGTGGAAACAAAAGCAGCAATGTATTGAGCTTAAGTAAAATTTAAAAAATAGCATTTCGTTCTTCATTTATGTATTGGGGGGAACTTCCTCTGAATATCACATAGGCAGAATACTTACTATAATTTAATTTCTTTAAGAGATGAAAACATCCATTTCTGTGTGGGGAAAGGTTTTCTCTTATTTATCTGGTATTTTTATTTTAGATTTGAAATTGAAAACCATGGTTCCATTTCTGCATTTTAAATATACTAATTTCATTGCTAATGTTAATGTTTCTTAAAGCTTTCATTAATATATAAAATACATAAATGAAAGCATACCTATCGTAAGTATAGAATGGTAATTTTTTTCAAACGGCACACATCCATGGTACCCAAATTAAGAAACAGAAAATTACTCATGCTAAGTTTTTCAATAGTTGCATTTTCCAAATGCTTTCATTTCTGTGGCTTTTCAATTCTTGGGGGGAAAAAAGTAACCTCCTTAGAATGGCAACACCTGTACTCAAACATCTATTTGCTCAATATATTCCCTAATAGCATCATCGAATAATTTTCATTAATGTTTAATTCATTGCACATAGCAACCTGTATAACTATAGGAAAGGACATAAATTAGCATTGCAGAGTATGAACATTTGCTACATGGCAAAACTGTTCTTTTTGGCAACCATTTTGCATTTTTAAAGCCACAAGCACCCTGCTTACCAGAACTCCAAACACAGGAGCAGCAAAATGGGAGGAAGGTGCTGTGACTAAATGAAGGAGGGCTGAGGGGTTAAAATCCCTGCTGAATGATTTCACCACTGCTGCCCCATATTCATACTCTCGACAAATGAATGAGGAGAGCCCCATGTGGGATTACAGACTTGCTGGGAATGGATGAGAAACCTTCTGCTCTGCTGGAGTTTGTAAGTAGTTTCTAAGAACTGATTTCTGCACAAGTGAAATTGATTGGATTGTTGTATTTTTCTTCTGGCAAGAAATGTTTTCATCTCTGCATATCCCTTCCCTGTTCTCTGTGGTTGGCTTGATGACAAAACCTTCTGCAAGACCCAGACACAAGTCATCTCTTCTGTGAAGTCTTCTTGATTACCCTGTCTCAGCTCCTGCCCCTTCTTGGATTATGTGACTTTGTCCTCCTTAACAACTTGCACCTCAGAGCTATCGTAAACTTCCTGTCTCTGCCACTCACACACTCACAAGGTTGTGAGCTTCTAGAGAGCACAGACTATGTCTTTCCAACTTTCTATATTATTGTCCCAGGTTGCTTTACTTATATCCTTCAAGGCTTCTAATCTGGATATAAATGAAATTGAGTTCCAGGTGTGAAAGGCCACTGGCAGAGTTATAGGTGAGGGTGAGACTACTACAGGGCATCATCACCTAGATTTCTCTAGTGTTATCAGAGTCATTTCTTCAGACTGACCTACTAATTGTTTAGCCAAAAACCCACAGCTGAGCTGAGGAAGAGCAACCACCCTCCCAGGCTGTCCTATTCAGAAGCATCATAATGAAAGAAGACAGAATTTGCCATTAAAGTGTCCTCTAAAAAACTTGTGTTCTAGAAAGATAATTGTCTGGATCTTGCAAGAAAAGAGTCAAACAAAAGCCTATGCCCCTTAATTGTTAATTGACAAACACTTCTTTTTCTTCCTTTTTTTAAAACAAAAAGTAAATAACAAGAATAACACAAACTATAGCCCCTGTGAATATCACCAAAAGCAAAGGAAGAGGAGGAAGTGCCTGAAATCCATTGTTCTTCTTTGGAGTCCTAGGTGATCTCCATCATTTTCTCTCTTCTTGAGGTCAATCAGAGGTTCTTTTACTTTTTTCCTTCTACATTCTACCTTTAAATTTTTATTTTCAAGAGGATGGACATACTGGTTCCTCCAAAAGGTGTTTTATAATTTATTGATAAATCATATATAGTTTGATCTTTGGAAATACTATGAAATTATATGGCAATTTGAATATATTCAAATTAATTAGACATTGAAAGCATTGACTTATCAATACTAGAAGTAATATGCACAAGTCAAATTGTCTAGGTTTAATTCTGACTTTCAATTAAAATGCATTTACTCTTGGGCAAGTTATTTAACCTTTCATCAATATAACGGATAATAAAATACACCTCTCAGGTTGTGAGAATTAAATGTGCCAGTATATTTAAAGCTCTTATAACAGTGCATGGCACATGGCAAATGTTTCATAAATTTTAGCCATTATGTAATAATAACTATCATTATATTGCATATAATACGCTGGCAGTAATAATAAATAATTAAAAAGAAAAAGGACAAGAGATATCAAAATGAAACATTTGGGTATTACGAATAAGAATGCAACTGCCTGTAGTTAACAGCTAGGTCTTTCAAATTCTTGAATAATATTAAGCAAAAAAAAAAAGGTTTCTTTATTCAAGAATCATAAACAGGGACTGTCAGTGGCAGCAGAATTCCTGTATTATTCTTTGTTAGTCTCCTTACATATAGTCAGGTGTGTTTAATAGCTACTCAGGTATTAAGTGTAATAATATTGTACTGAACAACTATAATTTAAGTGGGCCATATGAAAGAGTATTATTCAGTGATAGTCTGTGTCCGTTGGTAAAATACTTTTGTGTAATAATGAAAGATCTATACATTGGTAAATTTTAGAATTAGGCTTTGTAACACTTAGCGATAATATGCTAGCATAATCAAGATCACGTCTCTTAAAAGCAAAACAAAAACCTTAAAAAATAGCTCATTCTCAGAATATTTTGTGAACTTGAAAATAATTTTGGTGGCGTTGGTGGTTTGGCATTTTTGGCTACCATGTTTTCCCTATGTTTGGGCCTGAAATGCCTTTTCTTCCAAGTTTTCAGATATAATGATTTGCTTTGCAAATAGAGATGTGAGGATTTTCTATCAGAAGGATTGAGTGTGATCTGATCCGGGAGGGGTGAGTTGCTAGTTACAAGAAATAGATGGCCTCATTTGCATGGCACCATTTATGAAATGTAGCAATACCAAAATACTCTAGATAAACCTTATTATGAAAAAATGAATGGCATAGTTAGAAATTACAAGTTGGTTTACAATACAAAGATCTATAATGAATTTTCAAGAAGCATCAGTTCCTGGTGTAGAAATAATGGCACTAAGCAGAGTTAGTCTTTCTCATTTTGTACTTTTAAAAATAGACATTGCGATTGAAAGTATCTGAGATAAAAACACGTTTAAATATACTTTCCTAAAATGCTGATCTTAATAGGTTTTTCTAGGAAGTGCATGCAATATTGGTTTTCACCATCTCACAAAAGTTTTACATTAGTAGCATTTGAAAGCAAATAAACAGTAATTATTATTGACCTTTCTATAATGGTCAGAATCTGGAGGTAATAAGCCATGTTTAAATCTTCATAGGAACTGAAGTAACTAAGGAGAATCATCTTAATTAGGATATTTTCATTGTGTAGTTACATATGTTGATTTTTAAAGCATTTATTTTCCAAAAGAGAGAGAAAATGGGAGATACATGCAAGCAGACAGAAGCAATAGAGCAACGTTTTTCCATACTAATAATCTTTCAGATATATTTGCTCCCAATAGGAGCACGTATGGATATCTGAAAAGGTGAAATCAGATTGGTCTGGTTTAACGTGGGGAGTGGGTATCACCAAAAGTGGGACTGGATCATTATTGTTGATGATAAGTTACTGTTATTTTGAATGAGAATATCATTATGTAATATATTACTTCAATTGTGCTTTTTAACTTACATCAGTTTCAAACTTGGGGATTGTTATGCTTGCTTTTAGCCGTTGCTAAAACTCTTACTGTTTTTCTGGGAAACCGTATACTCTGTGCTTTTTTTGCCCTCCCTCTTCTGCTTCCCCTTTCCTTGAAGTGTTTCTTTTGTTTGTCTCCATTACACCAGCATGCAGGGACACAGTGTTTCTGCACAGTGGGAGTTGGCAATCTCCGAAGAGTCTTTCCAGCATTGCTTTTTAGACTGAAATCATTACAATTTTCAATAGCTACTTGGATTAAAAAAAAAAACTAGCACATTATTATTCTCAAAACCATCTCAATGTATAAAGAGGCTATTTGCTTGGCCCTCCCACATCTCCCCCTTCCCTCCCTCTTCCAGCAACCCTTGCTCAGCTCCTTGTCTCTCTAGATGTGTTTTCTTCATACCCAAGTTTAGTTTGTGTGGTCCTGATTCACTAATTCTATTCAAATTGAGAATACAAATTCACTTTTCCTGTTGGTTCTGAATATTTTTGCACTGCTTATGCAAAAGATTGTAGCCAGATATATCTTACATACACTGATATTTAAATTATTACCTTAGAGAATGTGAAATGTACCAGCACTCACCCAAGATCATGTTTTCAAACCCAGGAGTTATTAACATGAGTTAATAGGAAAGTTGCCCTAGTAATAATCCTACAACTAATTTTTTAGTAGGTGGGAATTCTTGTTTATAGTTACTCATGTATCAAACACTCCTACTTTCTTTTTTTCTCCAGTCCTGAGTGCCTGCTTTTCACCAGTAGTAACATTTGTTTATGCACATGCCCACTAGTGACCCTAAGCGCACAGTGGAAACTCAGGGCATGAGGAGCTATTTGTAATGCCTTCACCCTGTGAAAGGGATTAGTGTATGCGAACACATAATATTTCCAACAGGGGCTTGTATAGTGTCGTCATAGGATTTATTTGTTCTCTTCGGTGAGCATAACTATAAATAATGAAAGGGAATGGCATGAATAAAGAGGAGAGTAATTTATGCACTTTATCAAAGCAGCACAACCAATTTAAATCCTGCACCCCATCCAGATGGATGTATATTCAAATAAAATCAAAACAATGTTTTTCATGGTTAGGTAAATGCAAAAAATGTATTAAAAAAGGAAATGCAACAAACGTAGTAATTTGTTATTGATGCCTCTTATTCTGATGTCTTTTAGAATAAGGACTCAACTAAGTAGGCTAGGGTATATGTGTTCTTATTTGAAACTATGGTGCTCCCCGGACACGCCCCAGAGTTCCCCAAATTATGTCAGTACTACTACTTAGTCCATCCTTCCATCACTAGCCATCAAGCCTCAAATGCAGTAACCACTAGAGAGTTATTGATGTTTTATTCTTTGCTCATACTATTTCTTATGCCTAGTACACTTTGATCTTTGCACCAGATTAGAAATAATTGGGGAAATTTATGAGCACAAAAGTCAAAGGATTTCTCTCCGTTTGTTAGATTCTGATTTTACTTCTCAGAATTTTTATCCAACAAGAACAAATGCAAGTTTACTTAAAATCAATTTCTTAGAATACATCTCACCAATTCTTTTCCATTTCAGAATTCTGATTATAATTTAACATCTAGATTAAATGCACTTTTTCCCCAAAGCTTTTTTTGAGTTATCTTGGATGTACTTTTGACTTTTTTGGAACTTTAGGGCACTATGTTTGTACATTTCTCATGTCACATGTTAAGCTGCTTCTTGCATCATAAGTATTCATATAACATTGTATACTGTTTCTCAATTCCTTAAGGACTAACATGATATGTCCTTTCTCATTTCAAGCTCCTCCAAACTCCTCACTCAGTACTTTGCACACTGATACTTGTTGAACATATGACTAAAAAAATAGAAAATGACTGACTATGCTTTAAGATCTCTTTTTGTATCACTTAACTTCCTGTGTCTGTATGTACATTACAAAAAGAAAACAATAATCATGGCACTTATCAGGAAAGAGTGATATGGTAATAAATCAGTACTTATTGTTTTCAGATCCAAAAGGACGTATATCTAAATTAGTATGGAAGGACTACAGGTGAAATTCTTTTATTTAAAAAAAGAATCATGAAAAATTTAGTAAAAATAAAAATTTAGCCTTTCTCATACTCTGCCAAAAGGACTGTAATGTGAAATAGCATGAATAGTTCAACTGTAGTATCATATCTGCAAATTATAGCTCTTCCAAATGCACCAATTGCTCAAAAGGTTATGAATGATGTAATTTGTACCCATATAGGGAAAGGCTCTTGCCTGACTTTTCAGATCTATTTACAGAGATCCAAAATGTTCTGCCCATTTGTTTATCTAAAATATGTTCCTTCCTGAATGCCAGAAAGGAATTGCTACTGTAATCCCAGGTATCAATTTGCTTCCTGTAGGATATTGCCTTATGATCCCTGCTCGGTTTCTTTTTATTTTTTTATAATCCCAAACCCTAGAGGCATCATTTCAGCCTAAGTCAGTGATTTAGAGGCTCTCATGCTTTTATTTATAAATGTGTATGCCATAAAAAGTTACATAGCCCAGAATATAATGAAAACTGGTCACAAAATTTTGCTTTGAAAATCACAAACATGTCCTAGTAAATATAGCTTCTGCCCAGCCATTTATTTTCTTGGTACTAGAGTAGCTGCCTGCTTGCATATGTCTGCACTAGGTTCAGATCCATGTTAGCATGTGGGAATCTGATTTTTGTGGGTCATGCAACACATTCAGCATATTGCTTAATGGGCTGCCAACTTTCTCAGTCATTCTTCCTTTCTGTGCAAATTCTGGGCCAAATGTAAGACCTAAAAGGGTTGCCTTTGGGCTGGGCATGTAATAATATGTGCTACGATTTTGTTCTCTTTGGGTCGGTATGGAGGACCCAATATTAGACTGTGAGGAAGAACGCAAAAAACTAACCTTTATTAAGGTTCAGAACCTTACCAGGTGCTTTACATATATTATCTCATTTCATACCCAAACAGCCTCATGCAGTAGCTAATAAAAGTTGGATCAAAAATTGAATGCTGATCTGCCTGACTTCTTTGCCTGGTTGGAATAGTTATTCTTATAGGCACTTTGGCCATTTGCTTCCAGGAAATGGAGAAAGGATTTGACTATTTAGGATTAGAGTCTACTCTGCAGATACCACCTCATTTGCAAATGAACAAATGGAGACTGCCCAAGTAACAAAAGCCTGGCTTAATGGAGGGAGGGAAAGAAGGAAGAAAGAAGCAAAGAAAAGAGGGAAGGAAAAACAGAAAAGAGGAATGGGGGAAGGGAAAGGAAAGATAAAGAGTACCATTTTTTTTAATGTACTTTTTGGGTTTAAGATAGGTTAAATAAGACCTACTGTTTTTGATTTAAATATATTAGTTTCAATTGAAGCACTCATGCTGACATAATAGAAGTGTTTTAAAGTAATGAATCATTATTTTAAAGGTCACCAATTAAACTCCTTCTTCAGGATAATTTTCCACCTGCCATTCTGCAGGTGGACAGCCCCACAGGCACAGCTTTATCAGCTTGGGCTGTAGTCTCCAATGGTGCCAAGCATTTAAGTAGAAACAAACACACTTTCAGGACCTCACATCTGTGGCAAACCTTGTCACTCAGAAATATTTACATGTCTGGCATTAGAAGTCTTCTTTTTCTCAGTTTTCATGTGATTCTAGAATACACCCCAGAGAAATTGGCTGCAGATGATGAAAGTAAACTGATTTCTATCCTATGTTGGGGGTCTTAATTTTGCATTTTATACATGTACAGTCTTTTAGGAGTATATTTGTCTCACACCATTTATTGTAGTTCAGGTGCTCATTTTCCTATACTGCTAAGTAGGACCCAGAGCTTAACCTGACATGGTATTATGCCCAGAAACCTAGAAGAGCCTTGACCAAGCCAGAATATGCCTGTTGACCTCAGTGAATAGAACTCAGATGGTGGAGATGAAAAGATAAGAGTTCTATGAGGAGAACCTCAACCAGAAAGCCAGTATAGGAATGAAGTTAGGGGCCGTTATGGGTTTTATGAGGTCCAAAGCTTATACAAATATTGGGGGGGGGGGATGTTCTGAAAAACAATCCTTACTTTTCAGCGTATCAAAGAAGAAAACCTTAATGAAAATGTTGCCAGTTTCCCACTCAGGCCCACCCATGACCTGTGTAAATGAGGGACTTTGAAGCTTAAGCTTCTTATACAGTTGCCTCTGAAATGGAGGACAATATCTAGAGATTAGACACAGGATGGATCTAGTTTAAAAGCCAAAGGATGTGAGACCAGGATCCAGAAGAAGATACAAAGCAGGGACTGGGAGAGGCAGATGGTGGAAAGATAAGATGGCCAACTAAAGAATGCAATAGCACTGATTATTTATAGTTCACCCATGGTCTTCTGCAGGGAGGGGGGAATTGTAGCCATTAAAGATGTCTCTCTGGGCTGAACAACACATATGGATATGCCCATTAAAATAAATATTTTAGGGTTAACCCACACAGGAAAATCATGGCTTGAATTAGTATTTCATGACTGATTTTTATCACTCAAAGTATATCTAAAGTCTGTGGTTTGGATAAAAAAAGAAATAAAGTTTTTGTTACTGTCCCATAGGAGCTTGAAATAGGTAGCAACATTGAGGGGGAAAATGTACTGGTAGTTTTCTAGCAGCTTGTATCTTACCTAATATTAACCCACTGGGCATATTGGCGCTATAAGGAATCTGAACGCAATAGTAAGCTCTGGCTAAAAAAAAATTGCATCGATCAATACCTTGCATTACTGTAAAAATCCTTCTGGGCTTAAAATTTTATTTTCTTGTATTATGATAGAAACCCTGAAGAGCGAGAATGAGGGCTAATCAAAGAAATAGTAGAAAACAGCATATGTGTCCCAATACATGATGGTCTCTATCAAGGACATTATGGGTTCCAAACAGAAAGCTATATAGTAGTGGAATTTTTTTTTTGTCTTATGTCTCTGTAGTGCTGTTTCAGGGTGCTTTTTATAAAGATTCTTCTAGTAACCCAGTAAGTTGGACAGCATAGCTTCAAACAGAAAAATCATTATTTGCATGGTTTGTGTGTGTCCACACCCATATTTATGGTGTATTATTTGTTTCTCTTTTAATGTTCTACTTGTAACACTTGAAAGTTTATCATCTCATTTTTCTCTCAGAATATAACTATTTCATTATGTATTCTTTATGTCAATGGCTGGTGTTGCATATGTATCTACTGAAATTATTTTTATCCTAAAATGTAGATATCACTGGATAAGCATAAAATGTAAGGAAACTAATTACATAGAGCCATACTGTGGCTATATGTTTTTTAGAATAGTTAGGTGTGAGAAATACATAGACATATGATTAGTGCTATAAATTTACAATACTATTTTTCTTTTTTAAGAATGCAACTTATTTGCTTCTTTTTTAATCCTTTCTCCTCCTCAGGATAAGGAGGTTGGTAAGAGTGGACCAGGATCTTAAAGAATGAGAGGATTAAAGAAGTGAAATCAGGTTACAGGTTAAGGAATGGCACGAAGCTTGACTCATGAAGGGGAGGAATGTGAGTCTAGAACCCTGTGTGAACATGGAAGCCACAAATTCAAGGGTCAGCTGCATGGATGGATCCCACTGAGAGAGGGCTCTTCAAAGAATCTCCTCTTCCCTCTTATATTTGACTGGAAGATCTTGCTTCTAGTTGTTCTTCCTTAGGCAACCTGTAGCAAGGATGCAGTCATAGCAGTCACTCTAAAATGCAAACCTAAAACCTAATAATTTAATTTTCCCCTAAATCCCTTCATAGGTCAAGGGTACATTTTGAATTTCTTGAAATGGCTTAACCTAGCCCTTGAATACAGTCCCCACCCCAGGTTCCACTAGTATACCGCATACTTTATACTCAATCACACTTACCTGGTTGTCGTTTCCTGGTGCTGTTCTCTGTGGCTAGGTGGTTTTTCACCCAACTTTTTCTAGTAAGACTCAGCTAGAATATCATCTACTCTAGAAAGGCATTTCTGAAGACTTCCAGTCTCAGTACTGCACCTAAATCACTCTTCCACAGCATTTGAATTGGTTTAACAATTAGATTAGATGTATATATTTTTTTCTGTCTTTCCACAAGACTACCAGCTCCTTGAGGCCAGAGAGTAGTTTAGATTCCCTCAATGATTCTGAACAGTTTTATTGTTTGTGTGATAGTAGTCTTAACTGAGAAGTATGGAGTATGTTGAATTTCCTGCAAAGGCTTAAATACAAAAATTCAAGAACATTGTCAATGTCTCAGTTGAAATTGTCACTTTTCTATAAGATTAATTATTTATATGCAGAAAGATGTTTATATTTGTTGATATTTCTGAGCCAACCAAGCCCTCTTACATATGGGATAATGCTGAAGGGGAAACCACCTTGCAGAGCACATCACATATTCCATGTTTCTAATAAATGTTAGTTGGATGGATGGAAAGATGTATGGATAAACAAACAAACAAACATTTAAAGAAAATTTCAAACATATTTAAATTAGGACTGGATATGTAATTATTATCAGAATTTGTGTGATATTATATCTCAGTAATCTTCAGGAGTGAGATTAATACCTGTTTGAGTGTGAAAATTGATGGCATCTTGCTGAGAAACAGACCAGTTTAACACAAATGAGCTAAGTAAGACTTCTTATGTTTTTGGGCAGTGATTTGAAGTATAAGAAAGGGACTAGTTTGGGGAAAAGAGGGTAAAACAATATGTATTACAGTTTATAATGGCTGTACCAAGGCAACAGTTCATGTCTCTGTGAACTTATTCATTGTCGCTCTTTTATCAAATAAGTTTGAATCTGATTTACCTCAGATTATGCACCTAAATCTAAGTGATTAGAAAGCAATTTTATCCCCTGACAGTAAAGCTGGGTAAAATATCTAATTTCTCGAAGAGAATAGAAGACTGGCAAGAACCAAACTACCTGTTTCTTTCTCCATAACATGATCTATAAATGGGGATGATGTCTACAAAATGTCCATTTGGAAGGAGTCAAAAGACACTTTGCCATTGACTGAATGGAAGTTTTATTTTATTGGATAGCAGCCTTTTCGTTAATTTTTTTATTACCTCACTGGAGAATTAAAACAAATGCCTGCTAGTGTTTGGAGCTGGAATTTAAACCCAAATGAATGAATTTTAAAAATTCTAGCTTAAGAGCTATGAGAAAAAGGTAAGGATTTGGGGAGATAGTGCACTGCTTTATTTAGATTATTGTGTAGACTGAGGTCTGTTCAGTGAGAGTCACACACTTCTATTAATGTGAACTAACTTGCTGGCCCCCAACATGCACATAGTATCTGCATTCAAGAATTCCAGTGAGAATGTCATCAGAAAGTCAAATGTTCATTGAATACACTACTTTAAAATAGGGGTGCCTGAGTGGCTCAGTCAGTTGAATTCACTACTTTATCTGTTTCTTCAATGAAGAAACCGTCAATGAAGGTTCATAGTTGTTTTTGTCAGCTCTACATGTACAGAAGATTTAGGGTTAGAAATTTCATGATATTCCTATATATAGTAAGGACTTTAATTGAATAGGAGTTTGATATTCATTGAATTTCCTTATTGGCTGGATGTTTACTAGAATGTTCTTTTGGTTTTCAGCTTTCATAAAATACATTTTTATCCTTTTTTTCTCAGAAACTACAGTAACTAAGAACATTCTGATTCCAGCCGTTATTGTAGAGATAAGCCTTTATTGTACTCTATCATAGATACAAATGTAAAATTGGATTGAATTTTCCCAGAGGTTTACCTTCAATAAATCCATCACATTGTATTGGTTTAGTTTTGGTTTCTTGTTCTTGCACCATGAGTATGCTTTAAAATTCTATTTCAACAAAGGCTGTACTTGGTTGAATTTTAATCGATTACTCCATTAACTGATTTATTGGTGGAATGGTTAAGAAAGGAAGATGGGGGGGGCACCTGGGTGGTTCAATTGGTTAAGTGTCTGACTCTTGATCTCAGCTCAGGTCTTGATCTCAGGGTCATGAGTTCAAGCCCCATGTTGGGCTTTGTACTGGATGTGAAGATTACCAACAAAAGAAAAAAGAAAAAAAAGAAAAAAAAGGAAAAAAAGGAAAAAAGAAAAAGGGAGCCTTGGGATCAGATCAGTCTGGTTTTGAATTCAGCCCTAGCAATTTACTAGATGAGTAGCTTCTAAACTAAAATGGAGATACTAATGGTACCTATCTTGTTTGGCTGTTGTGATGATAAAATTGGAAAATGTGAATAAAATTTTGAACTGTGTCTGACGCATTCTAAGTTTTAATGTCAAATATTATGTGTTTTTTGTGCCTAAGTAATCAGGATTACTTGTGCCTAAATTTATGTTTAGGATTAAATTTAGGATTATGTGTGCCTAAATTTATGGGTTACATTACTCATTTAAATTAAATGAACACTGGGGGCGCCTGGTGGCTCAGTCGGTTAAGCGTCGGACTTCGGCTCAGGTCATGATCTCACAGTTCGTGGTTTTGAGCCCCGTATCAGGCTCTATGTTGACAGCTCAGAGCCTGGAACCTGCTTCAGATTCTGTGTCTCTTTCTCTTTCTGTTCCTCCCCTGCTCACTCTCTGTCTCTCTCTCTCAAAAATAAATAAAGATTTAAAAAAATTTTAAAAAATAAACTAAATGAACACTTGTAAAAGGAATATTTGACTTAAAAAGATTTTTTCAAAGAAAACACAAATCAAATAAAATACTAATAAAGGGAGCATGTACACTATGCAAAAAAAAAAAAAGTATAGGCAGAGTTGACATTTTATTCTTTTTTACTGATAATACAATGTAAAAACAATGATGACCTGATAGGTCTAAAAAGAAGCTGGCCAAAGAAATCAGACATTATTAAGAGCTTTAATTTATGTGTTATTTACATTCTCTATCATAAGATTGAACTTCATAGATTCTGTGTCTCCCTCTCTCTCTCTGCTTATCCTCCACTCATGCTGTTTCTCTCTTTCTTTAAAAAATAAATAAAACCATTAAAATTCTTTTTAAAGTAACCATCCAGATTATGAAGCCAAAAGTCTACAACTTGTTCAGTTATTTTATAATACTCAGTGAAGTACTCTATTATTTTCTGAGCTGAATGATGAGTAATTTAGAAGCCTCTTTTGAGGTTTCTTGATTTTTTATTGTTTTTGATGATTTACCCACCATGCACAGCTATGCTTTCTCTTGCCACCTCCACTGCTCTCTTTCCCAACCTCCCTTGTAGCAAGAGGGGGCCATGTGTTCTCATCACATCCAATCAGGCATGGGCAAAATCTGTTGAAGGACATTGGCTGATATTTTTTTGCTGACATAAGCACGGCTGGTACTGTTTCTTCCCTCTGCCTCTAATCTTTAATTTGGTCTTATTAGTGGGAATACTGGCCACAGAAAGATGGAAGAGCTTGGTGTCTGCTGATATTCCTGAGCAGCGGCACTAGCCGTGGACCACTGCCCTCCATACTTCTCCTTATAACCTACCTGACTCTCTTACCCAAGCCAATATATTTGGAGTGCTCCTTTAAAAAAATTTTTTTAATCTTTATTTATTTTTGAGAGAGAGAGAGTGTGAGCAGGGGAGGAGCAGAGAGGGAGACACAGCATCTGAAGCAGGGTCCAAGCCCCGAGCTGTCAGCACAGAGCCCGATTCCGGGCTCTAACTCTCGGAACTGTGAGATCATGACCTGAGCTGAAGCCAGATGCTCAACCGACTAAGCCACCCAGGGGCCCCTGGAGTGCTCCTTTTAATTTATAGAGATTTTCTAATGTGAATTCAATCATGTTAACCATTTCTTTTGTTATTTATACCACACTCTGTTTCCCAGAATCTTTGAAGTGACATAATTGTAATACAGAAAAAAATAAGAATAAAATGGATAAAATTAGTTATCTAAATCTTAGTATCAACAAAGATCAGCTTTAATAGTTTCACAGGGTAGCCCAGATTTTTTTGAACGCTGATTTTTAAAAATTTTTTTTAATGTTTTTATTTATTTTTGAAGGAGGGAGAGAGAGAGAGAGTGAGAGAGAGAGCATCAGCAGGGGAAGAGCAGAGAGAGAGGAAGACACAGAATTTGAAGCAAGCTCCAGGCTCTAAGCTGTCAGCACAGAGCGGGGCTTGAACTCATGAACTGCAAGATCATGACCTGAGCTGAAGTTGGACGCCCAACCAACTGAGCCACCCAGGTGCCCCAACACTGATTTAAAAAAAAGTTTCTTTATTTATTTTGAGAGAGAGAGAGAAGGAGAGAATGAGCAGGAGAGAGGCAGAGAGAGGGGGAGATAGAGAATCCCAAGCAGGCCCCATGCTTACAGCATGGAGCTTAATGTGGGGCTCCATCTCATGAACCATGAGCTCATGACCTGAGCTGAAACCAAGTCAGATGCTTAACCACCTGAGACACCCAGGCATCCCTGAACACTGATTTCTAAATAGCATTTCTTATGTGGATCTTGATATGAGGACCACTGAATGATACAGGGGGTAATGTCTTCTGCAGCCTCACTGCATGAACTACAATTAGGAATTTTACAGAGTTGCTTGTATGCATTCTTCTACGGAGGGAGTCAAAGGCATCAGTAAACAACTCAATGACATCAATTATGGGTGGGTCCGATAGCAGCCATATATGGTACTCTGTAGTGAGATATTCTGATATGAAGCAGGATTTTTAATTTATAAGGGAGAGATTGGCTTTCAGTTTTCCCCCCAAACATCATAGTTCCCTCAGGTTGAATTTTGATGGGCATAGAAGATCTGAGAGATCAGCATTCTACTCTTTGATGAAAGCCAAGAGAAGAAATATTCTGCATTTCTGTTCAGAGCAGATCCATATGTCCAGGAAACAGTAAAATTGGTCATGTGTTCTATATCCTATAAGCAATACTTGATGTATACAGTGAAGACTCATAACTGAATATAAAACCATCACACTTTGCCTGAAGGTGGCCTCATGGGTACATATTTTCTACTGAGGCATTTCTGGGTCCCTTGTAACACATAAACTAGTGATAAATTAATTTTTAGATTTCTGCCTCATAGAAAATCATCAAGATGATTTTGGCTGAGAAATGTTCAAAGTGGGTATTACCACTTACCCATCATAGCTATAGTACCATCACACACACCCTCCCACCCACACACACACACACACACACACACACACACACACCCTATATCCTATGTTATATTCTCCTATTTTATCTGGTTTTGAGCAACATGATTTCCATCTGAAAGCATTAGGACAAATTCTCTGAAGAACAAGCTGATAGAAAATGTAGATATTCCCTATGACATATGAGAACTTGGGCATTAAAATATTTAATCTGAAGTCACACTTTCTGACAGTGGTTTCTTGGGTAACCTCCAGTTTGTGACAATTAAATTTTACAGTCAATGTATAGAAATCGTATTTTCATACTTTCTTGGGGGAAACAAGGAAAAGTGTTTTCTTTATGAGGTACATAATAAGAGCATCTTCAGATGTTTTCTAGAATATGTATCTGAAGTGAGAGGAATAAAGTTATATTCATTCATATGTTCTACCTTAAGGCTAAGAGCAGGAAGATAAGGTAAGCCAGACTTTTTATAGATTGTGCCTGAGTGTTTATTCTTGTCTGGGGGTATCTCTCCTTATATCAGATTTTAAAATGAATAAAAATCTAAAGAATTAATAAGATATACATTTAAAGGACAAAATGTGAAAAGAAATTTTAAAAATTTTGCTTACTGAATGAAGTCTCCATCTTTCCTCCCCTCCCTGGCGTTTTCTATGTTTTAGAGATAATACGAATGATAGTCTGACACTTTAACTGACAGATAAACTAGTTTATGCTTTAGTGTAAACATGCTCCTGAATTATTTCATTTCTTCAGCTACACCCTACTGAAAGAATTAAGTTAAAATATGACCCATATTTTTCATTTTCCTTCACTTATATCAAGTTTTTCCAAACAACAAAATCTTCCTTTTCCTTTATGGTTCTGGTTTGTTTCCCAGGGCTTCACCATCAGTGTCTGTATTTATCTTCTTTATCAAAACTTAGTCTATGAAGTCATTTTTGATCATTTCTATGTAGCTTAGCCTCACAAAATCTATTATTCTGAAGCTAGGATAGCCTGCCACATCCCGCCTCTGCCTGCGCTGCATAGGCACTTTGAATGATGACAGATCAGAGAAGATGGGCCTGAATGCATAATTATTGTGACCTGTAGTTAATGTTAGTTGATAAAAGTAGGCACACATAATTAAGAGAACATGCTTGATAAAACCAGGCAGTTTATTAAGGACCTGGGTGGAACAACTGTGAGGAGTTACAAGGATTCATAAACTTCCTTTTGCCTCCTTGAATGTCAGTGTCTCCGATTGTCTTTGCAGTCAGTGTTTAAGGTTTGTCTCATGCATAATAATCTCTCTCTTTCCCCCCCGCCCCATTCTAGAACAGTTTTGCCTTTTCAACTAGTTACTGTTACCACCATTTAATAAGAAGGCTTTGCTGGGCTTTCTAATCGAAAACTTGCTTTTATCTTTCTTCATGAAAGAATTGAAATGGCTTCTTTCAGGTTGCTGTAGCCTCTGGGGAGATAAGGACCCTGCGGTTAACAGGATGAGAGATTTTTGTTTAGAAATTTTTATTTAGACAATGAAAAATGACCTCTGTAAACTCAAAGCTATCTTATTTTGGGGCTTTAGGCTTCTGGCAGATAAATCAATTGGGCCCTTGGGACAGCAAAGGAAAAACCTTTGCAGTAACTATGTCAGGGCAACGCAATAGATTTGTTGTGAGTATGCAGTTGTATTGAATGTAGAATGCACTTAAAAATAAATATCATTTTATTTTCTATTAAATATTCAGGATCTGGATTCTACTCTTTTCAGCTTTTGCAAAGAAATATTTCTCTGTGTGATGCAAACTGGAGAAAGCAGGTCTTTTTTTATGTATAAATTATGTGGCTATTGTTGGTATTTTGATTTTGACTTTTTAATTATTTACCTGTGCATTCTCTAATGGGGACTATTTTTGAATTTAGATTCTTAAAGTTATATCCTTATATTTTAAAAAAATCAGTGTTATCAACTGCTCTTCTGTGGGTAAACAATTTCATTGTTACCTAAATAATACAATAGTAGTTTGTCTAAAGTATGCTTTTCCAGATTGTTGCAACATTTTTCACACCTGTTCCTAGGCTCAAGGAGCTTTGCGGATCTTCACAGCATGAATTTGCGCTGCACATTCACTCGCAAAAGAAAGAGTGTTGCACTTGGCTGTGTGCTTTTTTACCTATGTCATGTAGAGTATGGATTCAGGGTGAAAAGTTATGCAGAATGATCTGTAAATTTGACAAGAAAGCAAAACAGGGGACAGACGCTCACTCAATGTGCATGGATTTGCAGTTGTTACTGATAAGAGTGTTAATCAACATAGTAAAGAAGCAGTTCTGAAGGGGTTAACTGTTTTTTTCATTGCACATGAAACCTTCACACACATTTTGCAACGTCATTAAGACTATAATGCAAACTAGTAAAACACATGAGACCAGAAATTAAAGTATACTGGAAAATAGAGGTGGAAAGTGACGTAGCAAATATCACATGAGGAATCACAGTCAAAACAGTAGAAAAGACAGAAGTGAGATTAGAGAGATAACCAGGGAATATTTTTTAAAAAGCCATGTTCCCCCTTCTAGTTTTTTACTTTAATCATGTCTGACCATTTTGGAGTGAGGGCAAGCCTATTTGGTAAACCTCTTGTATATGCTCTCATTATTTTCTTTAAATCTCCTTTTCATTTTTTCCCACCTCACATGCAAATTTGATTAGTGTTAGGCTATGGTCAGAATTAATGGATAAACCATGTTTTACTTATTTTTACAAGTCCCTCTATTTAGAACTCTGAATAACACACAAATATACAATAGAGATATTACTTAAATATCCATGATTTGACCACAGTGACTCTTTATAGTGATCAGATGTGGGCTTTAATTTGGGGGACTTGGGAAAAGATAAGTGGCCTATATTTGTATTATGGTTTTGTTGTCCAAAAAATAATGGTCATAGCACCAATTTCAATGTATTGCTCTAATATATGTAGTAACAGCAGGTAAAGGTTTTTGACACTTGCCTGGGTAGACACTATTTATGTGTATTCACTTATCTAATTTTCACAAGAATCCTATGGGATATATGTTACTATAATAATCCCAATGATTGGAGAAACAGCAGCACATAGAAGTTAATTAATTTATCTACTAGTAAGGGGCAGAGCTGGTAATCAAGCCAAGAAGACTTTGCTCTTAACTCTTACCCTGTGGCCCTCTATGCCAGGTGCACACTGCATTCAGTAAGCATAGACATCCCATTGCTTCCTTTCACTGGTGTACAATCTATTGACCAAAATATCTGCGATCACTTCTTATGATTTGGATATTAAAGAAACCTATACATTTAAATTTAAAGGTGTAATTACGTTATTAGACCAAAGTATGCCTGTTTATACCCTTTTGCTTAACATAATACATTGTGAGTATTTGGTTCAATAAATCATCAACATTTACCATGTCCCTAATACCACACTGTCTGCAGTGGTTATGTAGAATGAATTTGGATGTCTCAGGCTCTTCACCCATAAACATTTTAAAAAGATGGAAAGAGTAAGTTTACTTAAAACCAATAGAAAATGATTTAAAATATTACTATCGATTGATAATTTAAATAAAATCACTGCTGGGCTATATAATGCAGATAATAAATCCCGTGAGCTATCAGACTGAAAGATATTATATTTGGTTACTATGATTAATAAATGCCTCATGGAAAAAATTTTGAATATAAGTTTATTAGACGCTGTCTGAAAATTTGGTTCTCCATACACACATAAATGACATAAAAGATCAATTATATTTATAAGCTATTAATAGGATCCATGCTTATGAATCTTCACTGGTTCTAATATCTGACTTCTTATTTTTAAACTTTTGAAAAATCATTGTAAATTCAGGGGTGGGCTTCACAAAGCTATAAAACAATTGTAATAATCACCAAGTCAATTTACTAAAAGTCCATACATGCTCTCTAAGGTGGTCCCCAGACTCCCACTCAGGACTGGTTATTATGCTTAGTTATGTTTCCAAGGTAACTGTAGATTCAAAATACCAAATAAGAAAGAAAAAAGCGGACTTTCAGGGTCATACAGATGACACTACAAAGTCCTATGCATTATTGGTTGTGCCTAGCTCAGTGTCTTCTGTTGATGTCCTGTAAATATGTGTTGAGTAAAGTGGCAGTAAGGAAAGAGAAATCAAATTGCGAAAGTAAGTAGAGAAATAGGACTGCACAAGAATCTATGATTTCTTACTACAAGAGCCAGTGCAATGTTTTAAAACTCTTAAAAGCATTACTTTAGATTATTTTGTGTTTATAAACAATGAGATTTTCTTATCAAATAAGGTTGACTTCTCCTCTAAATACTTTGTTTAAAGCACCAAAGTTTCAAATTATTTGAAGGCTTTCATAAAAGATCTTAATATTTTAGAAAATATTTAAAAATCTAACAAAAGGAGATAGCAAATTAAAGAGGTAAAACTGAACATCAAAATAATTAGTAACTAGTGACATAGTGATGTTGAGAAACAAAATAATCAAGACACTAAGATAAATGGGAGTATCAATAAAGGTCCCATCCAGAAATAGATGGCACATCTGTTTAGGTAAATTGAAAATTGCTATTCTTAAAGGGACCATTTACAAAGGTGTGGATGAGGTGAAAGGGAATTCCAAAAGGTGGAGTTCGTAAAAATAAATAAATAAATAAATAAATAAAT
This sequence comes from Acinonyx jubatus, assembly GCF_027475565.1. Lineage (NCBI taxonomy): Eukaryota > Metazoa > Chordata > Mammalia > Carnivora > Felidae > Acinonyx > Acinonyx jubatus. The sequence goes on along the minus strand of NC_069385.1, from coordinate 63,192,056 downwards.
ACATACATAAATAAATAAATAACAGCTGTTGTCACTTCGGTCCCAAAGGGAGGAGAAGGAGCAGTTACCAAAATCCAGAGAGAGAGAGAGAGATTACCTTGGAAGTAGTGGTGGAAGAACATAGTCAACTGAGGAGATCTGGCAGGGGAGAAGACAGGGCAGTAATATCTTGAGGTCATTCTCCATCTTTCCAATCTGTTGCTGGTGCGCCTCACTAACTATATCCAACTCTAAGATGGAAGGCAAGGAAGCTTGTTGATGGAGTCTATCTAGAGTCAGCCTCTTATGGCAGAGAGCAGAGTAGAGAGACTTTGGAAAGATCAATGGAAGATACCTGGCATTATGAGCAAAAGCCAAATAATAATATCTTAAAGCCTAAACCACTGAGCAATCAAGATTTTATTTAAATTATTGGTGAAACTTAAGAAGCAGTAGAAAAATTGAAAAATTTGAAAAAATGGTTAATACTTTAGGAAATAAAATTCTGAAAAACACCGAGAGGAAATGTAGAATTCTATAAGTAAAGATGAAGATACAATTTTGTGTGTGTGTGTGTTGTGTATGTGTGTGTGTGTGTGTGTGTGTGTGTGTGTGTGTGCTTACGTGGAACCAGAGAAGGAGGAAAAAAAACTATAGGCTAGAGGATATTGATTTGGAAAAAAAGTTTATATTAAAATTTTACTTCTATGAGAGCAGACTCCCTAGTATATTCAGACACCCTATTTTACTTTGTAGGGTGAGGACAATGAGATACAAAGTGGAAAGGAACACCAATACTAAATAATCAAGATAAATATTTGAATGCAATATTTTTAAAAATGTGAAAAAATCCACAATGAACAAAATATTTAAATTTTTTTAAATACGGATTTCTCTTTCTTTTTATGATCCTGCATTATAGTCTGATTGGTGTAGTAGTTTCCAATTGATCCTCAGTCTTCCAGCTCTGTGAGTGCTATGGCCAGCACTGGTTAGGTTTATAAGGGTTGAACACGGCATGCAAACACATTGAGCAGTGTGGGGTTTTTATATGTAACCATGCTTTTGATTGTAAAAACCATGCTTTTTATTGACTTTTTCCACTGGGTTCAAAATATGGGAAAATATTTGATGAGTCGTATAGAGGGGCACACATTTTTCCTTTTGCCTCAGGCTCCAATATGATTCAGCACATGACTGTTGAACACTGTAATACATGGCTGATAATTGATGTTTATTGAATGAAAGAATGATTAAATGAATTAATGTGGTCATTTCCTACTCCAAATATGTATTACATATTTGGTGTCCCTTCCAGCTCATTTTTTTTTCCTTTGGCTGCATAATTTGTGGCCTTGCTCTGACATTCTTACTCAAAGTCACAAGGGCAGGTTTAAGGGCATGATTAGGGACATATAGATGCTCAAAGAAGGGTGTTGTAAAGAACTCATGAATAATCCACTAGGTAAGAAATTTTCATAATAACAGTTTACCAAAATTGCCAGTATTTTTTGTTGTCATTGTTTTGTTTTGTTTTTTGTTTTCATTTCTGTTACTACTCTTTACCTGGAATCTTCCTCAGTTTCTTCTCAATCCTATTCAATGAATGCTTTTCATACTCTATTTGGTTAAACATTCTGAATGTTTAATTTTAAATAATCATATATCAGTATGGGAGAACTTTAGATTTGCGATATTCTAAATTTCCATCTTTCTTTTCTTAGTTGTTCCCTCATGTTATTCTCAAGTGTGTTTTTTAATTCATTTTGTATGCTCTCTTGTTTGGAACTATGTATTTTTTAAAACTATATACATCTTAAAACTCTCTGCAATACCTGGCAGATCAGGGAACAATAAATATTAATTAATGATAATTGTAATAGTAATGAGTAGCAATTTAATTTGCTCACATATTCTGCCTTAAGACCCCACTGGAATAATATGGATTTTTACAACAAGCGTAATTTCTTGTCCTTGAAAGCCTTTTCTTTGGTTTCCATTTTAATGTCTCCCATTATTGTTTTGTTAGACATAGACGATACGAAGACAGACTCTGATGCATTATTTATCTTTCCCATAACTAATATCTGGGAAAAAACAAAAGTGAAATTTGACATAGAAAAACTTTTATCTAAGAGCCAGATCATATAAATGCATGTGGTTAAGATGCATTTTTGAGAGTTTTTTGGAAAGATTATGTGGAATGTTGATTTTGTAAGTAAATAAGAAACAGTGTCCTTTGTGTCTTATATATTATTTATGATTCTATTTTTTTAAATATTTTTTCACAAGAATATTTTGCTGGATCTTTAAATCGTCCATGTGTTGGGACTAGTTCACCTACTGGTCCATATCCACATAACTCATGCTTTACTGTCATAGACTGATGTGACACAGTGTAATAGAATATGATGCATTGCCTGAATTTAAAGGAACATGGACTATTTCTGGATCTGCTGTGCAGCATAAGATCTGTATCACATTTGAAACAAAGCTAACCAAGCAGACAGAGCAGAAAGATATGTATAGCATCCATTAATCAGGGTAGAGTATATATTTTTTCAGCATCTTACTCTATTTGCCTGGTATATTTTAAGTCTGAAACACAGAACAAAAATAGCCTTAGTGACCGTTCATATTGTTTTTTACATTACTGTCCTTAGAGAATCATCCCCTCAAAAAGATGAAAGCGATTTCATTTTGATTAAAAATGGTTAAATACGTTGTATTACATATATTCCTTCATTCCATCTTTTCTCACTGGGGAAACATTAAATATTCTGCAATGTATGCATTTTGATTAATAAATAAATATATGACTATTAGTACCAAGCTGAGCTACTATCTGCCATTTAACCCAATCAAATTCAAAATAATTTAAAGCATGTTTTTTATAAGAACTGCAGGTATCAAATTATGTCAGATTTGAACTAAGGAGAATAAATAAGGAATAGAATTAACTAAAAGAAGCATATTTACATAAGTGTATGAAGTTATAGAAGACCTTCAGTTTAAGTAATACTTTAGAAGCTCTTTGAGGCAGAACTGCCACACGTGCTCTAAAGAAGGCAACTTGCAGGGTGCCTGGTGGCTCAGTTGGTTGAGCATCCAGGTCTTGATTTGGCTCAGGTCATGATCTCAAGGTTGGTGGGTTTGAGCCCACATCAGGTTCTGCACTGACAGAATGGATGGAGTCTGCTTGAGATCCTGTCTCCTTTCTCTCTGCCCCTCCCCCACTTGCTCTCTGTATCTTTCTCAGAATAAATAAAAATAAGCTTTTTAAAAAAAGAAGGCAATTTACATCTCTCTCTGTTTTATAAGGTATGTTACCCATTTTCAAGTTCTTTTCATATAAGTTTACCCCATCTTTCCTACATATTTTAATATGTAAAATCCTTGAAGTTGGGCCACTGCTTCTTTCCTCCATTCATAGAATTTATTCACCCAGATTAGAGAAATAGGAACTACCAGATGTCAGACTGGCACATGTTTTCCCCATTTGGTCCCCCATTCTGGAAAGAGGTAGTAAAATACCTCTAACCTTACTGCAGTGAGGCATTTACTATTCAGACCCCACCCTTATCCAGAATTTCACTAGTATTTTTCAGGGTTTTTTTTCCTTATCCATATGTCCTCTCTCCTGCTTTCTCTCATAGCTACATTCCATTCCTCTGAGATAATTACCCCTTGACCTTCCGGTTACTGACAAAATTACTTCTCAAGGGTCTTTAAGTGATACAAACTATCAAGTACATGTAGCTTGCTCCCAAAGCTTATCTCCATCCCTGACCTACTCACATCTTCCCAGATGCACTGAGATCACCTGTCTTTAGAAATCAGCCAGATGTGTTATGTCACAATATGTGTCTTCCACCCCAAAACAGTCATCTGTTCACCATTCCACCATGCTCATTAACCTTATCCTACTTTCCCAACTGGCCAACCTGTGCAACATGACTGGACACCTGAAGGTTGGAGAAGGGAACGTATGCTTGTGGGATGATGTTCAGTATTTATTTGATCTGTTCAGTTAACATGATCCCTCACAGCCAGTCTGTAAATAACATTTAGCAATTTTCCTTATAATTTTTCTATGTTTCCCTCCCCATTTTTTGTCTCACGTCCACCCTGAACCCAGATGCAGACCCATTACTACATATGTGGTTTCTTCCCTCATCATTCTCATGCTGCAATCTATTTGAGGTGCAAAGGCTAGAATAATCTCTCACACATCTGTAATGTTTCCTTTCTCCTTACTGCATAAGAGTGACACTCTCCCATCCTCTTCCTGTCCCTTTCATCCCAATCAACTATATTTTTTTCTTAGTCCACTTCATGAATGATTCATTCAAGTCTATGTAATCTGTTGTTTGCAGAGAAATTGGAGTTTGGAAGGGAGAGAATTGGAAAGGAGAAATTCTCAGTTTCTTTGCATTTTTCCCTTCCCTTCTCTTTCCTTCCTTTTGTAAATGTATCCATTTATAGCCTCCTCCCCTCCCCTCCCTTCCCCTCCTCTTTCCTCTCTCTCCTCTCCTTTCCTTTCATCTATCTCCTCTTTCTGTCCTTTACTTTCATTCATTAGATACTTATTGAACACCTGATATGTTTAAGTACCTTGGGAGCTAGATACTAAATCAACGTAATCCTACTTCAACTCAGGGAAGTAAGTAGCATGACATTAATCCTCGCAGCACATTTGTTAGGAAGTATTATTATCTATATTTCATAGAAGAGGAAACTAAAGTTGAGAAAGCTTTCATAATAAGCGGAGGTCACAATGCTAATAGCAAATAATCTGAGATTCAAATCTAGGCATTCCCAATTCCAGAAATCATATTTTCCCCCCACAAAACTACTTGATTGAAATCTTTATCCACGAAATCTAAGGTACTAGTGAAGATATGGACTTCAGAAGATATGGATAAATGAATCCGAGGTCATAAAACAAAGCCAGTGTGCATAGAGGTAAAGAGGGGACAGTGGGATTTTGTGAAATAAACTGGAGGAATTAGAGAGGAATTTGTGCACCACTTGGTGAGGAGGTCTTGTCTACATTCACGACCATGCCATCTAAGGGTCTTCTGCAGTCCAGTGCAGGTCCTCAGATGCAAGAAGAAGGTCATAGCCGTGGAGCACTGCAAATGGGGCAACAGCGTCATCAGGGTGAATGGGCAGGCCCTGGAAGATTGAGCTGCTCATGCAGCAATACAAACTACTGCACCTGTTGTTTCTGGGCCAGGAGTTGTTTGCCAGGGTGGACATCTGAGACTGAGTAAAGGGTGGTGGTCATGTGGCCCAGATTTACAATCTTCCAGTCCACCTCCAAAGCTCTGGTGGCCTATTATCACAAATACGTGGATGAGGCTTCCAAGAAAGAGATCAAAGACATCCTCATCCAGTACGACCAGATTCTGCTGGTTGCTGATCCCTGGTGCTGCGAATCCAAAAAGTTGGGCGGTCCTGGTGCCCGTGCTCCCTATCAAAAATCCTACGGATAGGCCTACTGTGAGGATCAGGGTTCAGCTTTATAATAAGTAACTGGTGGGAATCAGGGTTCACCTTAATAATAAACTATTGTCACGGGGAAAATAAGGAATATTTAGGACATAAAATGGTAGAATTTTATGATGAATTTGGTTTATGGATTACAGGCTAGAAGGTTTCTATAATGACTCAGAGGCTTCTGCCTTACATAATGGAATGTTTGATCTAGAATGGGATAAGGAGGTAAAATATTAATTGACTGCATGTGCACGTGTGAGACAGAAGAAAATATAGAATAATGAAAAAGAAGTATAGGACCAAGTTGTGAAGAGCTGCAACATTGACAGAGGGGCGATCTTAGTCAAGGGCCAATGAAGAGGAAATATGCTAGAAAATACGTGCAGGAAAACAACAAGGGGAGCAGAAGAAAGATTTTAAAAGAAGGAATGTAAATAGCATCAAATGCTATTAAAATTAACACTGAAATTTTTCATCAGATTTGGTGACTAAAGAACATGGCTAACCTTAGCAAGAGCTGTTTGAAGGCAAGTTTCCAGAGGTCAGAATGGGAATGGGTAAAGTTAGAAAATGGAGTCTGAAAGAGCAAGGGATCCTGCTATGGAAAAGTAGTGGTGCTGATCAAGAAAAGTTTTTAGAAGAAGTCATATTTTTTCCCCGTTTATCTTAACAACTTTTTGAAAAAAGAATTCCAAATAATTAAAATAATTTGAGAATGTAGACTTGTAGTATAATTTCCATATGCGTATTTAACTAGTCTCATATTTTTCACTAGTTTAATTCTATCTTTATTACTCTATTTTAAGATCCTTAAAAGGACAGATTCATGAATCTAATTATTTTATATCCAATTATAATCTTATTTTAATGTAGTACACATATCAATATTGATCAATTAGTCATCAACTATTTATTGCAGATATACTATACATGAAATAGTTTTCTACTACAGACAGAAGTTCTCTATCAGAACTTCACTTAATATTGTGTTTTCATTCAAATGATAACCTTAAAGTAGTAATTAATCATATTTTAGATTATGCTGTGAAATTTGAGTACCCAGATTTACATTTGTAGTTTGCACTTTTTTTTAAATTCCCATATAAAGTCATGATTTGCTCTATGAAAAAATGTGTATGGATTCAAATGAAGGAATGTTGGGGGAAATTACATCCACATATGTATGTAAACCTCCAGATCAGAGAAGGCTATTCTGTGTTAACAGAATCACATTTGGTTAAATAACACAAAACAATAAATAGATCCATCTGTATAGGTACCAAGTTTTTAAAACAGCAAATAATGAATATACAATGAAATTTTCTTTCTTTTTTTAAATGTTTATTTATTATTTTTGAGAGAGAGACAGAGTAAGCAGGGAAGGGGCAGAGAAAGAGAGAGACACAGAATCCAAAGTAGTCTCCAAGCTCTGAGCTGTCAGTGCAGGGCCCAATGTGGGGCTCAAACTCACGAGCCGTGATGTCATGACCTGAGCTGAAGTCAGACACTTAACCGACTGAGCCACTCCGGTGCCCTATGATGTTTTATTTCTCATTCTAATGTCTAGCAATAACAGATTGAATATCTATTTGAAATAGAGTTTAATAGCAATAATATAAACATCTTATTCAAGGAAAAATGCAACTTTAAATAATCAAATAATACCTTATTAAATTAGGCAGACTCATGGTTAAATATGAGATCTGTTTTTCTTGAACCAGCAAAATATTGAAGTCATTAATAATTCTCACTTTGTACAACATCTTGGTGAATAGGGATTCTCCACTTTAAAATATTAAACTCAAAAATGCAAAGTCATATCTTATATAGAACTGGGCTTGTGCCTATCTCTTCCTACAAGTTATTCAACAATGGACCTTGACCCAGGGATATACAAGAACATACACAGTTGCAGTTCCACGAACACAGAGGTCCAATGGGCTCTGATGCCAGTGACGGCTCCAAGGAAGAAGCAAAACTTGGCTTGATCCTTGCTATAGATTGAATGTTTGTGTCCCCCTAAAGCTCATGTATTGAAACCTAATGCCCAGTGTAACGGTATTTGGAAGCAGGGCCTTTGGGAGGAGCTTAGGTCTTGAGAGTAGAGCCCTCGTGAATGGGATTCATGCCCTTATAAGAGAGATCCCAAAGAGCTAGTTGTTTGTTTGTTTGTTTGTTTGTTTTCCTTTCAAAGTGCAGGCACAGAGAAAAGACCCTTTATGAACCAGGAAGTGGGTTCTTATTTCCCAGTCTGCCAGCACCTTGATCTTAAACTTCCCAGCCTCCAGAACTATAAGATATACAGTTCTGTTCTATATAATCCACTCAGTTTCTGGTATTTGGCTATAGCAGCCTGAATGGACTAAGATAATCCTTAAAATTAGTATAGGCACTGTCTCGATATTCTAGGAGAGGGAGACAAAATGAGCAAAAGTATATGGAGGTGTGCTCAGGAAAATGAGGGCTGCAGTTTAGCTGAAGACTGTGTAAAGTGATCAGAGGACATACAATTACAAAGTAGTCTGGGGCCAAGCTCTAGATTAAATGCTTTTACTGCTAGGCCAAGCCATTGAATCATATCAAGTTTCACTCTGGATTTATTGTAATCTCACACTGTTTTTACATAATTACATATCTCTTCCTGAGATTTTCAAGTTGCATAAAAAATATTTGCAAACTAGATATTTCTTCATATAAAACACATAAATCAGAAAAATAAAGAAAAAATTAAATAAAACTTTACTGAAACAACCATTGTGTTTCAGGTTTCTGTTTTTAGTGAAATTAGATTCATTGTTAAGTTCATTATTCTTTTCCCCCACTATTGTGGCCCTTTCCTCATTGTGCTTCACATCATACCAGGAGGAAAGTGAGATAATATTCGTGTAATTACCTAACTTATTTCTTTACCACCCCATTTCTTTCTTTCATTTCATTTTTTTGTCTCTATGAAAAACATTAAAATATTTGTAATTACAACCCTTTATTCCTTTCATTTTCTTTCATTTTGTTCATGTGAATTCTCCAATTGAGGAATCTGTGTTATCTTCAGAAATGTTTTGTGTCTTAAAAATGGAATAAAAAGGACAACTGATAAAGATATTGCTTTTTCCTTCATTAGTAGACCTCAGACTTAATATTTATCATTGTTTTTGTGGATGTCTGTTATATATTTAAACTGCTAACATATAAGAGATGACCAATAAAAGCATACACATACTTTTAAGTTAAACAAATTTCATTTAACATTTTAAATTAATGTACTAAATGAGAACATTGATTTGCACACTTCATGACATACTAATTCTATTCTGATTTTCATAGAATTCTATAAGGAAATGTCAACAGAAGAAATTACCTCTTATTTTAATATTCTCCCAGAGAAGTCATCTTACACTACAGAACACTCTTGAAAACAACAACTTGCTAAAATTTTAAAGATAGCCTCCTTCCAGCAATCAGAATTTCTTCAGAAGTAGAACCTTTTCCAAACATATTAATATTTTCAAAAAGATGATAACCCTGTCAGGGATTAGACTGTCTCCAGGGTTAAAACCATAATCTGGTAAATAATTTCAACAGAGGACTTTCTTTCTCCCTGAATAGAAAACTTCCTCACCAGGGAATCCCACAGATACTCATTTCTTCAAAGACAGGACCATTTAAACATGTCAGAATCTTCAAAGTGGAAAACATGCCACCCCTTAGCAAAATGAAGTCTTTTAAAGTAGAAGCCCAACAGCATTATGCAGGCTCTGAAAGAAAATTCCCACAGCTCTACAAAATACTGCTTTCAGTACCCAAGTCTCAGATTATAATTTAAAAATGTTATGCAGATCATACGCAATCTACTTTTTAAAAAAAAATAGACTTCAGTTTTTAGAGTAGTTTCAGGTTCACAGCAAAATTGAGCACAAAGAAAACAGAGATTACATATACTCTCTGCCCCCTCACATGTACAGTTTCCCCAACTATTACTATCCCCCACCAGCGTGGTACTTTTGTTGCAATTGAGGAACCTACAATGACACATCATTATCACCCAAAGTCCATAGTTTACATGAGGGTTCATTCCTGGTGTTGTGCATTCTATGGGTTTGGACAGGTATCAATGTTATGTATCATACCAAGTAGTTTCACCCCGTAAAACTCCTCTGTGCTCTGCGTAGTCATCTCTCCTCCCCTTTAACCCCTACTAACCACTGAGGTTTTTACTGTCTCCACAGTGTTGCATTTCCAGAATATCATATAGTTAGAATCATGTAATACATATCCTTTTCAAATTGGCTTCTTTCTATTTTTTAGAATAATAAATGTTTATGAAGCTGACCCATATTCAATGTTTATAAAATCAAAATAATATGGATAAGAAGAGACTTGAAGTCAACTCATTAAATAATAGGACTAGCATGTACTTCTTAAGGTCTTTTTTTAAAATTTTAATTCCATATAGTTAACATGTAGTGTTATATTAGTTTCAAGTGTACAATCAAATTGGCTTTCAATTAGTGATATGCACATAAGTTTCCTCCATGTCTTTTCATGGCTTTATAGCTCATTTCTTTTTGGCACCAAATAATATTTCATTATCTGAATTACCACAGTTTTTCCACTCTTCTACTGAAGGGCAACTTAATTGCTTACAAGTTTTGGCACTTATGAATAATGCTACTATAATTATGTAGGTAGGACATAAGTTTTCAATTTCTTTGGGTAAATATCAAACACTGCTGTGGCTGGATAGTATGGTGAAAGTACATTTAGTTTTGTAAGAAACTGCCAAACTAACTTGCACGGTGGCTCTATCATTTTGTACATCTACCAGTGATAAATGAGAGTTCCTGTTGCTCCACATCCTTGCCAGCATTTGGTGTTGTCAGTGTTCTGACATTTGACCATTCTAATAGGTAGCTAATAGTATCTTGTTTTAATTTGCATTTCCATGAAGACATATGATGTGGAGCATATTTTAACATGATTATTTGCATCCATATAATATTTGTGTGGTGTCTATCCAGAACTTTGGCCCATGTTTAATTGGGTTATTTGTTGTCTTATTGTTGAGTTTGAATGTTCTTTGTGTGAATATATATATATACATATATTTTAAACAACACTTTCTCAGAAATATTGTTTTTGGAAATATTTACTCCCAAATTGTGGTTTGTTTCTTTTTTTTATTATTGTTTTGACATTCTTCTGTAGAGCAGAAATTTTTAATTTTAATAAACTCCAGTTTATCAATTCTTCAATGGATTTTGCCATTGGTGTTGTATGTAAAAAGTCATTGCTATACCCAAGGTCATCTAGAGTTTCTGTGTTGTTTTCTAGAAATTTTATAGTTTCACATTTTACACTTAGGTCCATGATCCATTTTGAGTTAATTTTTTTAAAGAGTATAAGGTCTGTGTCTAGATTCCTTTTTTTTTTTTTTTTTTGCATCTGAATATCCAGTTATTCCAGCACCATTTATTTAAAAAAATTATCTTTGCTGCATCAATTACCTTTGTTTCTTTGTCAAAGCTTAGTTGACTATATTTATGCAGATCTATTTTTGGGCTTTCTATTCTGTTCCATTGATCTACTTGTCTATTATTTTGCCAGTACCAAATTGTCTTGATTACTGTAGCTTAATTGTAAATCTTGAAGTCGGGTATTGTCATCTTCCAACTTTGTTCTTCTCCTTCAATACTATGTAGGATATTCTCAGTCTTTTGCCTTTCCATATAAAATTTAGGATCAGTTAGCTGATATCCACAAAATAACTTGCTGAGATTTTGATTGAGGCTGTACTGAACCTGCAGATCAAGTTGTGAAGAACTGATATGTTTATATACAATCTACTTTTGAAATGTTCCCATTTGATTTGAACCATTTTAACTGTTAAGTAAAATATGGTAAGATCTACTTATCAAGAAAATAAGATTAGTGTCAAAAGCTATATTTCTATATTCCTTTAACTCTCATATAAGAATCCAGGGGAAAATAGTATATAAATGATGAACAAAACCCTATGGTTTTGAATCATGTAACACAGTTTTACCTTACTTCATGTTATGTGTGATCTCGAGGAGGAGCCTACAAGTCAGGAGAACAAGTTCTGTGATGACAAGTAAGTCATCTGGACTGCTGTACTTTTCTCTTTAGGTAAAAAAGTTTATCTGCTTCATCCACTTGACTGACACATTGTGAGGTTGAGTTAATCTTAGGGAAAACTGTGAAAAGTGCTGAGTGCTAAGCCATCATCACCATGGTCATCATTGTCAACTACACAATTGCCACAATTTTCCATCCCAGAAATTTGCATGTAGCCAGATAATCCTTTTTTTTTTTTGTCTAAATTTCAAATTTGTTTGGGTTGTGAGAGTTTTGGATATAAAATGGTATCATAATTACAAGTAAATGGAATGTCTAAGAAAAGTTACTGAAATGCATAGATGTTAGAGGAAAGAACAGAAAACTTTTGCAGTAATTTTTACTTTTTACCATTTATTGCATTGTTACTTATTATTTCTATATTTACATTTTATTATTATCAGTGTAGTCTAAGTATTGTTTGTAATAGAAAATATAATTTTATTCCTATTTATAGTATTCTATTTCTAAAAACATATTGAAAGCTCATTCAGAATATATTAAATTTAAGATTATGGGGATCAGGAGCAGGTCATGGGTTAGTTTAATCCTCTTTTCTCCTCTTCAATTATTTGTTTTCCCAAGGTGGTTATTTCATTCTACAATTGAAAGAGGACTAAAACATGGAGCGTGTGTGTATGTGTCTGTGTGTGTCTGTGTCTCTGTGTCTGTCTGTATGACTCAAACATACGATAGAATAGAACTCAGTATAATAAATGATACAGTTTTATAGACCATTTAAAATGTACACATGGCCAGAACTCACCGTGAGCAAAATTAAATGAATTTGAATTTCTGAATTGAAATTTGTGATTACAAAGGTTTGGGGTTAATTGATATTACGTTTTTCTGCCTATTAGTCTCTTTGTCTTATTCATAGTCAACTGAAGCCACCTCACAAATCTTTATAGTTCCATATCCCAGGACAGCTTTCCACCTAGTAACAGATTCACTTAAGACATTCTCAGCTCTTTAGCTCTTTGGGCAAACTGATTTTCTGGACTCCCAATGCTTTTCTGACCAGAATTTTGAGAATTTTCTGACTGCTTCCCTAGGAGCAGGGCTGCCTTAGCATCCTTGCCGTGTCAGTCCTTGAACAGGAGCAGCCTGTGGGAAGCGCAGCTTTGGTGCAAACTCTGGGTCTGAGAGGAATGAGCTAAGGCCCAAGGTCAATTATCCTTTGTTGCAGTTGGGAAAGATCTGAGAGGCTTATTTTCATGGCCACCATAGTGGATGAGAGCTAGTTTATTATCAAAGGAACTCCTGGGGCCAAGAAAATGAAAATATCAAAAGAAAATCAAAATGTTTAAGTACCTGTAATGTTCCAGGTGTTTTCAGTGTCTTAACACTTGTTAACTCTTTTACTTTTTATTATTTTTAAATGTTTTATTATTTATTTGTGAGAGAGAGAGAGCGTGAGCAGGGGAAGTGCAGAGAGAGAGAGGCAGGTGGGGGGGGGGCGGGGCACAGAAGATCTGAAACAGAGGATCTGACAGCACAGAGCCCCACAGGGGCCTGAACCCATAAGAGGTGAGATCATGACGTGAACCAAAGTCAGACGCTCAAGCTCAACCGACTGAGCCATCCAGGCACCCCACACTTGTTATCTCTTTTAAATTTTACAAAACCCCAAAGAGTAAATCTTACTATCCTGATATCGAATATATAAATATGAACATATAAAAACTGACATCACCTTAATTTTAAGGAGATACTTGAATAGTAAACGACACTATGTTAAAACTCAGTTGCTAAATGGATGCCTCTGATGGGTTATAGAAAATATGTTATCAGTATCATCACCAATTTCATCGGAAAAATCTTAGGTAATGTGAAGCTCAAAGTTTATCACTGGCAGAAAACACCATTGGTTTCTTCCTCTGACAAGTTTATTTTAATCATTTTCAATAAAGTATCTCCCAAATATCCATGCCTGAATAACAATAGTTTGTCATTAATTCTTTCAAATAAAATGATATTCCATGAAAGACTAGCTAGTTCAGCTTGTGATTCATTTTTGCAAGTGCTTCTCCTCCAGATAACCATCGTACTGCAGCATATAGCAAAAGTGCATTTTGTATACTTCTCACCTCATCACACGGTTATTAAAATGAGGTGTACTCAAGTGTCAAGATTTAATAAAATCATAAATTTCTATTGCTTTACTGAGATATTCTTAAGGGAAACTCTTCATTTAAATAATTAGTTGAACTATTTATTTATTAAATGTGAATCTGTGGTGGTGAGAAATAACCATGACTTCTAGTGGTGTGGTGCAAACTGCCAGCAGCTGTATCCACCTCTACTTTTTGTACCATTGGTGCAATTATGAACACAGTGATAGAAATAAAGTAATGCGTTAGTATTATTATGACAAAGTTTGATCGTGTGTATCCACTAAAAGTATCTTGGGTGGCCGAGGGGTCCAGACCACATTGTAAAATATTGTTCACGGTTGTAGTTAAGAATTCTTGAGACTATCCTAGAATATTTGTTCCATGAGGGCAGGGATCTTATATTGTTCATTTATGTGTTCCAAGCACTCAGAATGATCAGTAGCACATGATGTAAATATAAAAGTATTACCTGTTGCATTAAAGAAACATTGAAATCCTGAATTTTGATCCCTCTCCTCTCCCAGATACCCTCGTCACCAATCAGAGTATGTGCTGAATGGTTTTGTGATTTCCTTCTCTAATTTTTAAAAGAGATAATATAAGTACCTAGCTTACAGGTTTGTTTTAAAGATGAAATGTGAAAATGCATTAGAATGCTTCATAAAATGACCAACACAAGGTAGTGATATTCCATTATTTAAAAATATGTTGAAAAAATACATATATTAAGGTTCAATAATTGTCTCAGTTATAGTTATAGCTGGTTCTTTTGCCTATAATAATGTTGCAATCAGAAGAGTGAAGTATCATATATAAATGAAAACTTGGGATAGCAGGTCAAGGCTTAGATGGTAGCTTCAGAATGACTTCAGGCACTCAAGCTTCTATTTTTTCTGCACTAATATCCTACCACAGGCCATGTCTTGATCTAGTGTAGCTGCTGAAGCTTCAGTTTTTGCTTCTGCAGTGCAGGCCAGAAGATGGAAGAAAGATAGAAAGGGTTTTTAAGAAGTCTGACCTCAGCTGAATCAGCTCCTTTTAAAAAGGTTTCTCAGAAGTCTCATACCTCATATTTACATTTCTTTTGGCCATAGCACCGTAACATACAAAGGAAGCAGAGAAGTTAGTCTTTTATTCTATGTGTCAATACGCCTACTTAAAAACTGGGGTTCCTATACTAAGGAGAAAGAAGAAAACTGATGGTGTCCACCTATCGCTGGAACAATGTAATAGTTGCTATGTAACCTATAATGTGGGTATATTCTATCGTCTGATTGATGCAGATGCTTTTTGCTCCTCTGTGGACATAACAACTCTTTGACCTAACACTGAACTCAGCACCTTACCATAGGCCTTTATCCTTACTAAAGGACAGAGATTGTGCATCAGACTATATCTACTGCCTGTATGCTCTCCCCAGGATCAAGCGATGGGAATCTCTATGGACAGTGCATCAAATGTGATTCAGCTACACCGATGACTAGCCATTTTAGGCTGAACTGAGGAGCACTACAGCTATCCACGTTTCCTGAATCTTATCCCAATTATATTTCATTTAATAACGCTCAGTGAAATATCTGGTGGCAGGGGAAATGAAACTACATGCTTTTATGGGATCATTCATCAAGAACTAATTGAAGCGTCATACCGTTTAGTGCTGATAAAACAGCGTTACGATAAACAATAACAAAATTCACCAGAGAAGGATTTGTTTTGCCGTGAGGAAAATGGTTCCGTTTCATCCTGGGATTCCTGGTTAAAAGAGTCTCCAATGTACAAAGGGATAAACGCAGACCCCCCTCATAATGACGGGGTGGAAGCTGTGTCAAATGTATTAGTGTTGCTCCACTGCGGCCATTCTCCTCCTAAGTATTTGCTATTGTGTGGGACTCTGGCAAGAGGCTGCAGGACCAATGGGATTTTTAAAAGTTTCTTTTTGCTATTGATTGTTACTATGCTTGAAGCAGCTCCTTCACAGCATTTATTGGAAAATACAGAAAAATCTTAAAGTGTACTTTAACAAGTTCAGCTTTTCTTAAATCCCAATTTAAGAAGTTCCTTTTTGAATACTTCTGCATATAGAGTTAGTTGGCTTTTTGTCACTGCAATCCCTGTTCCTCCACACGTGGTACTTGGACATCTGGCTGAATTGAAAAGGAGGAAATAGAAAATGGATACCTTACACCTTACCACTTTGGGGGGAGGGATTGAAAAGAAATAGTAGCAAAATGAAATGTATGAGAAATGTGCCACAAACTGCTGAGAACCCGAACATTTATTTGCTATATTTATACGACTTAAATGGCAGTAAGCGTGATACGATAGGTGCAGAATTTACTGGGTAATTGGTATATCTTATATATAATGACCACAGATTTTATTGGTAAAACATATTACCCAGATTCAACTTAACTGTAAGCAATAAGACTAGTCTCTTCTATCAACACCACTTTAATATTGTTTAAATAGCATTATAGGGATACAGATTTTAGATAAAAGATCAACATATAAGAAGGCTCATGAGATGATATGAACAAGCATCTTTCACAGACACCACTAATATTTATTAGTGTGTTTTGAAAAACCTGCCTATAAAACAAGAAACTCTGGTAATATAGTTATGGTCAAATATTACAGCTTTAAGGTGCAAATTTTTGTTCAAATTTGCCTTGCATTATAAAAGTAACTTCTATTAAGGCCTTTTTAAACAGTAATTTTCTAAAATTCTTAATACATTTTCAACAAAGCACTGCCAAGCCTAAATTATTCCCCAAAATGAGAAGGATTTTTTTTAATTCTTTTTTTTTTAACGTTTATTTATTTTTGAGACAGAGAGAGACAGAGCATGAATGGGGGAGGGCCAGAGAGAGAGGGAGACACAGAATCTGAAACAGGCTCCAGGCTCTGAGCGGTCAGCACAGAGCCCGACACGGGGCTCGAACTCATGGACCGTGAGATCATGACCTGAGCCGAAGTTGGATGCTTAACTGACTGAGCCACCCAGGCGCCCCGAGAAGGATTTTTAAAAACCACAATCACTCTTTGGATTGGCTAAGAAGTAGAATCGATGCTTAGTTTCCAGTCACTTCAGTTAATTTGTAGCACCATTAATAAGTGAACTATAAATTCCTATTATGACACATAAGAAGTATCAATTTAGTAGATATGTTGAAGGATAAAATTATGATTGTAGATTTTGTAGCTTTCATATTGTAAACCATATTTGACTTTCCATGTAGATTTGCCAAATAGAATTTGATAGCAAAGGCATCTGAAAATGGGAATGACAGATTAGCATGAATTAAGACAGCACCCTGCTATAATTCTTCCACTGTGGTTCTCAAACACATTAGGCAGCTTCTCCACCAGTACCTCCCTTCTGTATGACACCTTCCTTCTCAGGATTCCCACAGGACTTGCTCAGTCATATCTTTCAGACCTCGAACAAATGCTACCTTCTCAATGAGCACTTCCTGACCACCTTATTTTGTATCACAACTCACACTCCCCCACCCCCAACTCATATACCCTGATGGCTACCTGACTTATTTTTCTTTATTAACACTTATTAGCATCTGACACCCTATGTATACATAGTTTTTGGCTTGGTATCTAATGACACGTTTTAGCATTTAGACTCTGTAAGGGCAGGTGGTGTGTATGTTTTGTTCACTGCTTGATCCCAGAGCCTAAAATATGACAGATTCAGTGATATATGTTGAGTGAATGGATTACGTTCTAGATCTTCCGTATCTTATACACAAGTTCTTTGAGCACAGGCAAGTTACTTAGCCTACTGGTTTCTGTTTCTTTATCTACAAAACATGAGAAATAATGATGCCTGCTACATTTTGTGGATTAAATGAAACACTGTGGATGAAAGCTTTTTCTAAAGGCAAATGTTCACTGTTGGCACATCAAATGGCTTTAAGGAAACTGTGTGGAGGTAATAGATTTCGCTTTGCTTGGATTATCTGGTTCAGAGGAGACCTAGACTTGGATTACGGTGTTGGCTTTGGTATACAAATCAAAGTCAAAGCTATGAACTCTTTGCCTATTCTAAGTTGTTAGTAACACAGCAATCAGTTGATCTTGTGACAAAAAGCAGGCAGTGATTTATAAAGACATGTTTAGAGGTAACATGTAGATGCAAGATAGAATTTAAGGGATGGAAATTAGGTGGGGTGAGGGTAGTAGGATGCTAAAGCCAACTAGCCTACGTGAGAAATAAACTGGTGAGTGTGGCCTTGTTTAAAGTATGCTATCAAGAAAAGTGAGGCTTCATAGAAAGGGTAGTGTGGTGATTAATTATATGTGTCAATTTGGTTATGCTATGGTGTCAAATGCTTGGTCAAATATTAGTCTAGATGTTTCCAGGAGGTTCTTTTGTATATGAGATTAACATTTACAATCAGCTGACTTTAAGTAAAGGACATTTCCCTTGGTAATGTGGATGGTGGGTCTCATCCAACCATTTGAAAGCCTTAAGAGCAAAACGCGGCAGTTTCCTGGAGAAGGAATTCTGCCTCAGGATGTAACATAGAAATCATGCTGAGTTTCCAGCCTGTCTGTCTGTCCTATGGATTAGCTAGCTCCCACATTCCTGGGAGCCAATGCCTTAAAATAAAACTCGCTCTCTCTCTCTCTTTCTGTCTCTCTCTGGCTCCCTCTTTCTTTTTCTCTCTCATTAGTTCTGTTTCTTTAGAGAACCCTGATCGATACAAGTAGTAATCTGTGGTTTACAACTGTGAAAATTAAATAAAACAGTGTGTGCTAATTTCATAATAAAATCCTAGCACACAGTAGGTGCTCAAAAATGGTCATTCTCATCATGGTGATGGTGGTGGAGGTTATCAGGTAATGTGTTTACCAAATGGAGTTTGGTCCTCAATTAGCCTATGAGAGCACCCACTGAGTACCTAAAATTTGGTGACTGATTTAACAAGTCAAATTCAAATAAATAAAAGTTCAGTCAATTATAAAACACACTCAAAATATTAAGTATAGAAGCAAATTTGTTTATTTTTTTATTTTTTTTAAATTTTTTAAAACTTTTATTTATTTTGAGACAGAAAGAGACAGAGCATGAACGGGGGAGGGGCAGAGAGAGAGGGAGACACAGAATCGGAAGCAGGCTCCAGCCTCTGAGCCATCAGCCCAGAGCCCGACGCGGGGCTCGAACTCATGGACCTCGAGATCATGACCTGAGTCGAAATCGGACGCTCAACCGACTGAGCCACCCAGGCGCCCCGCAAATTTGTTAATGTAGCTATAGTGAGAACAGTGTTTACAGGGTATAAATTCTTGAACAAACAGCCTGGGATTCAAATACCATCTTTGCATCTTACCTGTATGTGATCTTATCTGTGAAATGGGTATTGTAATGCTTTCCCCACAGACTTGCTGTGGAACTTTAGTAAAGTAAATTATATAAAACATTCAAAACTGTGCCTGTCATATTTTGCTCCTCATTTCCCTAAGGCACAGTAAGTTAACATTAAGTTTCCTAATTTTTGAAATTTCAACTTTAGCCCTTGTATGCCAAAAGAGAGGTCAATTTCAAATTCCATAATTGGCGATAGACATTTTTCTTTTTCCCTCCAGATAACTGAAACTTTACTGAGAGAAAAGAATGTTTGATAAGGCACAAGCAATTTTTAATGCAGTCTCACATTGACTAAAGCTTCATAGAGAAGAAAAGGGTAGCTGCCTTACCAGACGGGGGGTGCATAGTTAAAGCCTTTTACCCTTATAGGCAGGTACATCAGAGAGGGGTTCGATGCACCCCAAAACCAATGATCCTCACAAGTCCCTCACAAGTCCTCTAGGACATCTTTGGTGGACTTACCCAAACAGACTCAAGAACAGCAACAAGGCCCAGGGTTGAGCTCTGTCGCTGCAGAGTCTATTACGGGACACTGATAATAAAGCCGAGTGCCCTATAGAGAAAGAAACCAGAATCATTGTCGTGTTATAAAATATATATTTTACTGTATGTCCATATGATGTGTATTTTATTATCAGTAGTGCTTATTAATGAAGAGTTATTCATTCTCGGGAGTATCATTTAACTTGAAATAAATAAAGAAACTGAGTGTGGTTTTAATATTATAAATGTACCTTCTAAAAATACAAGAGAAAGTTGCTTTTTATAGGAAGGAAGGAAGGAATGGAGTGTTTCAATTATAATATTATTTCTTGACATTTAGGGCATATTAAAGGATACTTTAAAAAAAACTATTTTGGGGCACCTGGGTGACTCAGTTGGATAAGCCTCCTACTTCAGTTCAGGCCATGATCTTGCAGTCCACGGGTTTGAGCCCTGTGTTGGGCACTGTGTTAACAGCTCAGAGCCTGGAGCCTGCTTTGGATTCTGTGCTCCCTCTCTCTCTGCCCCTCCCCTGCTCACTCTCTGTCTCTGTCTCTCAAAATCATACATAAACATTAAAAAAAAATCAAAAACTATTTTGGTATGTTATAAAAGGATTATATGTCATTTAAATTATTGACAAATTTGAGGAATTGTTCCATGTAACCAAAAAATAATGATATTAGTAGTAATAGTAATCCTTTTTAAAGAAAGTTTACTTATTTATTGTGTGTGTGTGTGTGTGAGAGAGAGAGAGAGAGAGAGAGCATGGGGAAGGGGCAGAGAGAGGAGAGAATCTGAAGCAGAGAGAATCTGTGCTGTTAGGACAGAGCCTGACATGAGGCTTGATCCCACAAACCATGAAATCATGACTTGAGCAGAAACCAAGAGTCAGAGGCTTACCCGACTGAGCCACCCGGGTGCCCCAGTAATTGTAACACTTACAAAAGCAGAATGCACGTTGCCAGGTAGGCTGACAGAGTGTGCCAGGGCGAAGGCTCTGGCCAGCACCCTTGCAATAGAACATCCCTGTGGCAGCTCAGGAAGGCTGGTGAGTGTGGCACCCCATCAGGTAGACAGAAGCAGAAACTCAAGCAGGAAATGTCTGGCTGTAACATCTGGGTTCAGAGACCAAGGGCTGTATTGGGGATTAACTAAGAGTAGGCTCATTAAGACAATGTCAGGAATGGAGAGAGATGGAAGGAGAGGCAGCAGCCAGGCTGTGTTTGATGGTACTGTAAAGAAGAGCTCTGGGAGGATTAAGGCAGAAGCGAGGTCAAAATTTACCATTAACTTTTTTTCCAAATTGTTAATAGCTTTATTTGATTTTAATTATATTGCAAACATATATTGAAATACTTAGATGATATAAAAACTATAAAGACAAGAGTACAAGTAAAATCCTGAATTCCATGTATTTATAGGAAAGTTAACAATTTTTTAGTCTTTCCATATACAGCACATACTTTTTCATTTATTGGGTCATACTGATCCATCACCTGTTTTTAAGGATTTCATCTTTCTTTTCTTTTTTAAATTTTTTAAATGTTTATTTATTTTTGAGAGAGACAGAAACAGAACGTGAGCAGGGGAGGGGCAGAAAGGGAGGGAGACACAGAACCTGAAGCAGGCTCCAGGCTCGGAGCTGTCAGCACAGAGCCGGGTGTGGGGCTCAAACCCACGAACCATGAGACTATGACCTGAGCCAAAGTCGGACGCTTAACCGACTTGAGCCACTTAGGCGCCCCATGAATTTCATCTTATTTCAATGACTATAAATCCACATTGTCATTTTCAATGTGTGCATAGTAATTTATTTGGTGAATATACCCAAACGTACTTTATCCATTTTCTGTAGATAGGCATTTAGGCTTTTTCATGTTTTTTTAACCAAAATAAACACTTTTGTGATAAACACTCTTTGAAACTGCTATTGCTTCCCTGTTTGTTTCAAATATAAATAAAATTTATTTTTCTTCCTGAAAATAATATAACCACGTGAAGTAAGTTTTGAAAACAGAAAAATTAAAAAAATTATTTTTATTTTTGCCATTATAACATGTCAATCTTTTTTGTCTTTCTTTCTTGGGATCTTTTTTTTTTTTTGTCCTAATTTTTATCACTTTTAATTATGTAGTAGGTGATTTGTATGCTGCTCAGCTAAAAGACATCAATCAAACCTCAAGTCTGTAGTTGTTTCTAGTCTCAGAGGTGCCAACATGCATCGAGGAGGAGTGTAGGGTGAAGTGTAGGGAGGCTGTGACAACCAGAAGCTTCTACGTGCCAGGAGAGATGGTGCTCCCTCATCCAGGCATGAGACTGGCACTTCATGGAGGCTGACTTTCTGAATCCCACCAGTTAGCCTGGTTGTGTCTGTCATCTCAAGGCCACCCGGAGCCTCTGTCCTCCAGAGTTGTTGGGTTAAGAGCAACGAGTACTGATGTTTATTAAAAAGACAAAACTGTGCTTGTAGCATTGTACATATTATCCTATTTAATACTTACTACAACAATTTGAGTTAGCTATAACAAGCATCTTTTTATAACTAAGGTGATAGTTTCAGAAAGGTTAAGTTACTTGGCCAAAAGTGCATTACATAGAAAAATTGGAATGGAAATCTGTAACTGTGGGCCTCTAAATAAACTTGTGAATAGCCTACAAATGTCCTGGGCTATGTGGTGATAGGTGGTAGTAGATTCCTATCCTTGATCATATCCTTCTTGATCATATCCTTCCAGTTAGAGGAATGTACAGTTGTCATTTCCTGGGTTAGGAGTGTGAGAACATATAAGATGCAAAATTACCTTCATTTGTGTGATAGATGGGTGAGTAATGCTATAAATTACCCATATATCTTCAGAAGATATATGGGATGAACTCTGTTGGCTTAGCTCTACCAGGTACATGGCTTGGCCAAAGGTTTTGATGATGAGAAGGAACCCAAGATGCTCTCTCTGGGGCTTACCAAAGAGTTTCAGATGATGTCACTTGTCATAATGATTTATTTTCAACTGTACCACATGCCAGGGGGGACCAGCAAGAAAGAGGGATTGACTAGGAACAACATACTTGGCACTGCAGAAAGAATAAAGTTGCTAGGACCAACATTTTTTTTTTTTTTAATAGAAATCAAAACTGATTCCTCATGATATTCATGAATCAAAGCATTCTACCTCCATCTGATCCTAAGTGAATTTCTATAGTTTAGGTGAAAAACAATCTAATATAGAGAATAGTCGAGGTAGGGCACTAGTGCAATGGATGTCTCTTACTTTGTTGTACTATCAACCTCCACTTTTTCTACATCTAGGCCTTTCCCAGTGCTGTCATCCATAGTGTAGCAGCTGCATCAAACTTATAACCATATGACCTCTGTCAACTGGCCTGGGGTGGACAATTGACTAGTCATACTGAGTCCTTATCCAAGAGGCTTAGAACGTAGGGTCAAGAATGTCATGCTCTCACCAGGGGTTTGGACTGTTGGGAATAGTTGTATCACCACACGTCCTAGCATGTGGACCAGAGTGAAACAGCAATGACAGTGAGAGAGAACATGAAGCAGAACCACAGAAGGCAATAGAGAAGAAAGCTGCTCATTCGAGTTTTTCCTGAAATCCTTGCGATTGTTATCTTTGGGTTTAGTGAGATGTCTCATGTCTTTATAACATTCTGTTTTTATCTTAACCTGGTTGGAGCTGGGTTTCTATCACTTCTGATCACAAGAATTCTAACTAATATAACTAGTGTTAAACTAAGCTTGAAATGAATTGAACCAAGAAAAAATAAATGGGACAGCTTCCATAGTTAATACGTAAACCAGATTATCTGTATGAGAAATAGGAAAAACTTCATGGTTTTCTAAATTCAGAAGGGAGTAGCAGATGCCACTGTAGTCAACTATATTAATAAAGGTACCTCCTATTTCTTGAGGAAAATATGACATTTAACTAACAGTACCAAAGGCAAGCTCTCACCTTTTGGAAAGGTCTTTTTACTCTTTAATATGATTGTTAAAATAGCAGTGGATTTTTTTTTTCTTCATGGCTGGCACCACGGAAAGATAATAGGAGTGACTTGACTGCAGTGAAAGTTTCATTTCAGAAATATTTTCAAACTAGCCACATAAAGGGCAGCCAAACAAAACAAAACCAAACCCCTCTCATTTCAGGTTATTTTATAAGAATTGTGCATTTGAGACAGCTAAAAATGAAAACAAAAGAAATTAAATCATTATATAGGATATCTATACAGTAAATTTAATTTTGTTGGAGAGAATGCATATTGAAAAATATTTAGTAATAAATGTCTCTAACAATCTAGAATTTCTGAAAATTTATAAAAATATATATATTCTAACATTTGTATGTGATATGTTGTAGTGATACATCAAAAGAAGAACATATTGACTAGTGACTTTTAGAAATATGTTCAGGGTACAGATTATTAACAATTCTTATTTCCATTTTCTATCTAAAAAATAATAAATATAATCTTTTATCCCATGTCACAATATTCTGAGAAACATGACTTCCTGAACAGTCTGTTTTATGTCTTCACATATGTCGTTCTAGTTAATGTAGTATTTTTCTGTGTAAGCTATTTGGATAAATACCACATATTAAATAAAATAAAACTGGAAATTTTATTTTTTAATGTTTTAGTTTTACGAATTTAACATGTTTTCATCATAAAGGATTATATAGAATATATAAACATATCAATCTAAAGCTAAAATCACATGAAGTGTATCTTACTGTCTCATTGTTCATAATTGGTGTTGTTAATTCATACTAATATCTTTTCATATAGTTGAAAGTATAGTAAATGCGTCACAAATAGAATGGAGAGCAATGACAAACCGAGAAAGTATTTGCAACATGTAGAACAAAGAATTTCGTATTCTCTTTAAAACATTTCTACATGGATTTTAATATCTTTATATAAATATGCATACATATTATATAGTTTACAAATACATACAAATATATATTTATACATACATGTATGTGTAAATCAAATTTTATGTAACATATTTAGTTAACTTCTTGCTGGAGGAAAGTTAGTCCAAATTTTTTACTCCTATAAATACAATCCTACGGGAGATATATTGTAAATAAATTCTGGAAAGCATATGTAACTATTCTTAAGAAAAATTCTTACTAGAGAATTTAGTACATTAAGAGAAAGGAGCATTTAAAATATATTTTTTTAATGTTTCTTCGTTTTTGAGAGAGAGAGAGAGACATACCATGAGCAGGGGAGGGGTAGAGAGAAAGGGAGACAGAATCTGAAGCAGACTCCAGACTCAGAGCCTGACATGGGGCTTGAACCCATGAACTGTGAGATCATGACCTGAGATGAAGTTGGATGCCCAACCAACTGAGCCACCAGGTGGCATGAGAAAGGAGCATTTTTAAGGCTCTTGTTATATCTTATCTGAGGAAATTGAGAGGTGTTTTGTTTTTTGTTTTGTTTTGTTTTGTTTGGTGCGAATAGGTGTTTTTATTAAAGCACAGGGACAAGATCCTTAGGCTGAAAGAGGTGTACTGTGATTGTGAGGAGTGATTGAAAATTTACTTTTAAGTTGTGGGGGATGGGTAGAGAGAATGAAAGTCTCTAAAGAGATTTCCAATGTTAAAGAAGATTTACAGGATCCTGGAGCTCTGGCTATTGTTAAGCTAAGGTCCCTTTTAGTCTAGCAAAACATGAACATTAAGGCAACCTTGAAGCCTTGAGGAATGTCACACTCTGCTCGCTTCAGGCATTTATCAATGGGCTGTAAGTTGTAAGGAAATTTAATTTTATCTACATTTCTCTTGCTTTGTTCTCCTCATCATTTTCCCCTCAGAACCATTTGGACCCTTAAATCTTTAAGGTTGTTGAGGCTGGAAGGTCTTTTCTTCTGTAACTATTCCTGCTGAATAGGGGCAGAGAGATGTCAACATTGGTCAGTTGGGGAATTTCAGAGAATTTTTAAACTAGGTTTTAACATATGTAATACATTGTCTTTGTACTAAGTATACATAAGATGATACGTAGTTATTCACCTGGTCATGGGGCCTCTTCCAATTGTATCTGCCTCCTCTCCTGCCCTGTAATAAGCAATGTCAGTAGGCTAGTGTGGCTTTCTTTCACTCATGCAAGTGTATACATGTAGAAGCGTGTTTTGTTTTGTTTTGTTTTGTTTTTCACCACCAAATAGAACCATATTAATGACATTAATTGGGAAATTACTTCTTTCATTTGAAAATATTGTCACCAACCTGTAAGTCAGCAGATTTAAAAAAAAATAATTTTGAAATTCTTATGGTTCTCCCTTATATTTATAATTTTGTATAAATATGATTATAGCCTATGTGCCATTATTTTTTAAAGAGCAGTTATTTTTAACTCTTCTAGCCTTTGTTCTCTTCATTCAGTTTTCCCATATTTCCATACCTGCATCATGAACAGATATAGTATATAGCCAGTATATATATATATACACACTGTTTCTATATATAAATGCTTTCACAATACATACATTTATACTTGTATAAACTTATATATAAATATATATACTTGTAAATACACACAAATGCATACTTATACACCTCATGCACGCTCCATACATAAATATAGCAATGTAGATCTATTTATTTAGTTTATAGAAATTTGTCTCTTTCTTTTACCGAATAATTAGTATGCTATACCCTTGATAGCATCTTGTTTTGCTCACTGAGTACACCTTGAAAGTTGAAATCATTCCCAGTCAAATGTTTTAGTGCTAGCTCAATTTAATGGACAAATATCAATTCATCATGTTAATGTGCCATAATGTCTTCACATGTAATTATTGGTGGATCATGTACATTTTAATTTTTGCCAATTTAATAGTGAAATTTCAAAATCTCATTTTTTACATTTATTTGGTTATTGTGTATTTGATCATTTTTCATACTTTTAATTTTTCTCCCGTTTTATTGAGATATAATTGACATGCAATGCCGTATAAGTTTAAGGTGTATAGCATAATGACTTGTATATTGTGAAACGATTAGCACAGTTAGTTAACATCCATCATCTCATATATATACCAAAAAAAAAAAAAAAAAAAGCTTTTTCCTTGTGAAAACAACTATTAGGATTTACTCTCTTAACAACGCACAGATAAATCTACCATAGAGTAGTTTTAACTATCATCATCATGTTGTACATTATATCTGCAGTACTTATTTATCTTATAACCAGAAGCTTGCACCTTTTGACCACCTTCATCCAATTCCCCAATCCCTCATCCCCTGCCTCCAGAAACAACAAAACTGCATCTCTTTGTCTATCAGTTTGTTTTATTTTGTCTTGGCTTTCAGTTTAGTTTTGTTTTTTAGATTCCACATGTAAGTGAGATCATATATTATTGGTCTTTCTTTGTCTAACTTATTTCACGTAGCCATAATACCCTAAGGGTCTATCCGTGTTGTCACAAATGGCAGGATTTCCTTCTTTTTATGGCTGAATAATATTCCATTGTTTATTTATGCTACAATTTCTTTATCCATGTATCCATTACTGGAAATTTATGTTGTTTCCATGGCTTGCCTTCTGTGGATAATGCTGCTACAAACATGAGGTGCATATATCTCATCAACATGGTGTTTTCATTTCCTTCAGATATATTCCCAAAAGTGGGATTGCTGGATCATATGGCAGTTCTATTTTGAATTTTTTGAAGAAACTTAATAGTGTTTTCCATAGGAACTATACCAGTTCACAATGCCACTGGTAGCACACAAGTGTTCTCTTTTTTTCACATTTTTGCCAGCATTTGTCATCTCTTCCCTTCTTGATGATGGTCATTCTAACCATCTTGGGAAAAAATCAAAATTCAAAATTCAAAGTACAGTTTCTACTGATTGCATGTTGCTTTCACATAGTGTTAAAGTCAAAATATCATAAGTTGAGCCATCCTAAGTTGGGGACTGTCTGTATATGCATATCACTCTTAGTAAATGCAGGAAAATGGATAGCTAGTTTTACCATTATCATATAGCTAAGAAGAACTGCAATTGAAACACGTGGTTTAACTACTAATCAATACAGCAGTCTTTTCCGTGTAGAGTTCACGTTTAAGTTATTGACAAAATTTACACATGAAGAATATTTACCCCATACCTTTTCAGGAATAGTTACACAACCAAAGGATGCTACATAATTATCACCAATATTACTAAAAATATTTAACATTTACTGCTGCTGCTTCTGTGCCCGTTGTATTTAATTCGTCCAACAACCATGTGTGGTGAGTACCCATATGTTACCCATTCACAAATGAGGCTCCTCGTGTTTAAAGAAATTATCACCTATCTCAGTGAGGAATAGCCAGTGTCCTTCTGATGTAAAACTCTTATTTTTATTCATTAAGCTTCACTGACCTTATCAATATACACATTTTTTAAAGCTGATATAAAATAATTTAGAAAAAAATTCTGTAAGAATTGAAATTATAAGCATATAATGTCAGGGCAAATGATTGGTATTCAACGCCTCTTAAACGTAACCATGATGCCTCACTGCCTTTGAGCCCCCACTGCGTCTGCGCGTGGAGCCTGGGGGCAGGCTGCAACGCCAGAGCACGCGCTTGCGCGTAAATGTGGCTGCCGGGTCATCCGCCCGCGACCGTTTTAACCTCGAGAGACGGCTTGCATCGGGCCGTGGCTGCGGGCGACTGGGAAAGTAACTATGACGCGCACTTGGGTAAGATTGACAACTAATTTATTTCTTCTCATCCTTGGTCTGTGCCAACCCTCAAAAATTTTGGTTCCATCAAAGAAGCACAGTTCATCATAAAGGCAATTAAAAAATGATGGGGCACCTGGGTGGCTCAGTTGGTTAAGCGTCTGACTTCAGCTCAGCTCATGATCTCACGGTCCGTGAGTTCGAGCCCCGCGTCGGGCTCTGTGCTGACAGCTCGGAGCCTGGAGCCTGTTTGTGATTCTGTGTCTCCCTCTCTACCTTCCCCCATTCATGCTCTCTCTCTCTCTGTCTCAAAAATGAATAAACATTAAAAAAAAAATTTTTTTAACGAAAACCACTTCCCTAAACAATTTCTTCCTTAACATATTATGACAGAGGTAAAGACATGTATATCTTACAAATGTGCAGTCTGTGGTCAAAGGTTTATAAAGTAGTGTCCTTATTAAACCAAGACATTAGGACCAAACTTTTGTTACATAAATATGTGAATTTATCATTACTTGACTTTCTGGTAGTAGGGTTTTTTTTTTTCCAACTTTTTGAGGTTTTAAGCTTACTGCGATATATTTATTTCCCTAAGAACCCCATCCACATAAATTTAACTGTATGCCTTGTGTGTATTTTAATATTGATGTCAAATGATATTAAGTTCACTTGAGGTTTTTTTAAAAGAACTTTGCAGTTTTTCTTGATGTAATTCAGAAAAGTCCATAAAGCTTTTTTGAAAACACCCACATTTCTGTACCCTACTACAGATTTCTTTTCCAAATTTAATACAGTCAAGTTAATATAGAAAAATTATCATTTTCAGGTTATATATATCCCCCATATTTTAATTATCTCATTTTGCATATCAGATATTTCTCCATAGAATTATATAAAATGGTGTTTTCTATTAATAAATCCACTTGACACAGTATACATTACACATGTATTATTGCATGTATAAAAAATTAATAAATTTAATTTTTTAAATTCTGGAATGGAACTTGAATTTTAGCCTTTTTTGTTTGTTTGTTTACTGTTAGTTAAAGGAACTGAGACTCCCCAAGGTTAATTGATTTGCCCAAGATCACATATGTATGTCATAAATGGTGAATCCTGGGTTGGAATGCTTATGTTAAAAACAAGTAATAGTATATAATTATTTATTTTTCTCAGATGCTAATTATATCAAATCCAGTGTATCACAAAAATAAAAACCATCATTCAAACACACTAGCTAGAAAAAAAATTTCTTTTTTTTAAACGTGCCTTTTTCATTCCATGTAAATGGAATGAAACTGCATAAATGTTCTACAAAATCATATTAACTGTTGTCAATATTTATGTACAGTAATACATTTAGTCAACATATTTTATTTCCTTTTTTTACTAATAACACTAAGATATATATTTTGAACTTACAATGTGTTTTGATTCTTGAATTCCTAAAAAGTGGAATGTTAAAGCTAAAATACTATATTAAAATCTATGTTAAAATTGTGAAACAAAGCAAAATGAATTTACTTCAGTTTTCCCAAATTATAGTCCAGTTTCTAAAACTGCATCATTTTCCTGAGATTTTAAGTATTGATATTGATTTGAGGTATTGATTTTCTATGATACTAAATATTAAGGGTATTATTCTAGTTTTCTTGAATTTTGTTTTCTATTCCATTGCTTTATTTATTTCTTTATAAACATCACTATATTGAATTGTTAAATTTCTCTAGATTTTCATACATGTTAAGGTAAATATAGTTTTTTTCAGTCTTTGCTTATCTAATTTATTTTTCATAAAACACTATACACATTTGTTTGCAAGTTTCCTCCAAAAGATTCTATTGAAATTTGGATTAGAATTACCATTTGGCAAGTTTATAGTTCTGCCTTTTTAAAAACAGAACTTTATATTTTCATTTATATTGTATTATCTCCCTAAGTTAATTTAATGTTATTTCTCTACATATTTCTATAGATTTTTTATTACATTTATTTTGAGAAATTTGATATCTTTACATATTTTTGGCCAATGGGAATTATTATTTTCATATTAGATTTTATATTTGACATTGACTGGTATATAAGAAAATAATTGTTTTTCAAATGTTAGTTTTACTGTCATCATAAAGAACTCTAATTTTTTAAGGTTTGATTCTCTTTTTTTTTTTTTTTTTTAGGTAGATAAAAATGTTATTTGCTAATGATGATAATTTGTCCTTCTCATTTCCAATGTTTATATATTTTGTTGTTTTTATGTTCATCTTGAGTTACTTTAATAGCTTTTTGTAAAGTAATATGAAAGTATAATTTTTTTCTTATTCCTGGTTTTGGTGGATTCAGCATAATGATGATTTATATTGCTTTTTAAATAGCATTTAATTTTTTCTTTTAATTCTACAATGGACCTTGAATTTTAGCCTATAAATTTTAGGCCTTTTTTGAGGTGATCTTATAGTTTTATTCTCTGACCTATTAAAGGATGTATAAATAGTCTTTGAAATACCGGAATATTTTAAAAATCACTTTGAATCATATTTTAATATATAATTAAATTTATATGCTATTGTTTTATTAAGAACTTTGACCCTAATGTTAAAAAATAAACTTTACGTATAATTTGTTTAGTTATTTTTATAAGGCTTTGACATTAGATCTATAAAATCATAAGTAATAGAAAGCTTTCCTTCATAGATTTAGAATAATTATAATAATATTTGCCAATATATTTCTGAGATATGGTTGACAACTTTCTTTGTTTTTTCCATTGTTATTGGTGTATTTAACTTTTCTTGAGTCAGTTTTGATGGTTCATAGTTTCTAAATTATATCCATTTTAAACAGATTTGCAAATATATTAGCATATTTTGCCTGTCTAAATAGGAGAAATGTGTGTTTGTTGTAATATATTATAAATACATACATGTAATTTTTTTTTTTCTCAGCCACTATTTTGTGGTGAAAAAGAATTGCAAGCGTTCTCTGAAGCTCTGGATGTACTGTCATCTTCAGTTACTATCCAACCAAAATAAGTCTACTATTTACTTCTTCCATAATATTCTTAATAACTAAAGGCTGTCAGCATTTCTAGTTTTAGACCATATCATCTTAGATTTAGATATAAGCAACAGTAAATATTAACCCAGCAATAAAGACAAGATAGGGCAGGGAAGTTACTAGCTCAATTATGTTTTAATTTGGAATTTTAAATTTTGATTAATCCTGTCTTTCCATTAAGACAACTGAAAAAGAGGGAGAGGTCACCTGCTTTACAAATACCTTTTTTTCTGAGCTATAAAACTGCAGTCAGTTCTTGCTACCTAAATATAGCCAGCCACAAGGTAGATAGGTGGCTCAGTCAGTTAAGCATCCAACCCTTGATCTCAGCTCAGGTCTTGATCTCAGGGTTGTGAGTTCAAACCCTGCCTTGGACTCCATGCTGCATGAGGAGCCTACTTAAAATGGATACAAACTTATTTGTGGAAAGAATCTTAGGTGAAAGCATTGTTGTATAATTGGAAAACCCATACTTACAAACAGCCTTGTACTCGTTATGCAGTTGAGCATATTTTTCTATTTCATTCTCTTCTTCAGATACACAGATTCAATATTTGTTGGATTTAATTGTATACTCTCCTTTTCTGATTGATGTTTCCAATTTATATTTGCCTGTGCTTTTCTCAAGGTTGTTCTCCACATCATAGGTTCAATTTTTAGCATTGTTGATTCTTCATTTGACTGTTTCTCATAACATTTAAATTTTATGATGACATGATTTTTTTTCTTCAAGGTAGTTTCTTAGATCCTTCGGTTTAGTTTTTATTCAGTCTCTTTTCTTTCGTCTTTTTAAAATATTTTCATTTTTTTGAGAGTGCCCAGTGCTTATCATCTAAAATTTTATATTATTGTTTAATAAATTCTTCATCTATATATGTCACACTATATTTATTTTCTTCTTCCCGTTGCAGAACATTTTTTTTTGCAAAAATAGTTTATAGGTGCTTTTTGTTTACTTATTCATCCTTAAATGAGCAGCTGAATGAAAAACTGCTGTTATCTGGAAAATAAATTACATGAATTTAAGTTCTCTTTTCACTCTTG
Source organism: Acinonyx jubatus (assembly GCF_027475565.1). NCBI lineage: Eukaryota > Metazoa > Chordata > Mammalia > Carnivora > Felidae > Acinonyx > Acinonyx jubatus. The sequence goes on along the minus strand of NC_069385.1, from coordinate 63,159,638 downwards.
TATTTTTTTTTAAAAGATTTCCTTTTTTTATGTTTTTTTTAAATTTATTTTTGAGAGGGAGGGGCAGAGAAAGTAGGGGACAGAGGATCTGAAGCGGACTCTGCACTGACAGCAGAGAGCCCGATGCAGGTCTCAAACTCACAAACCCTGAGAGCGTGACCTGAGCCAAAGTCAGACGTTTAACCAACTGAGCCACCCAGGTGCCCCATTGTACTTTTTAATCCTTAAAAAATCAACCTAAAGTACTGTACAGAACTGGGCATCCTAGCTGTGTTAAAGAGGCACTCTCTGCTTTGTGCCATTATTTAATATTTTACAGTAACATTTGTCTTTAGTTCTTAGTTCCACTTAAATGTATTTTGCTTTGAAATAACACTTCCACAGTGTACGGAATAAACCTAACCTGTTAATCTCCACTTTCTCATGCACAATTCATTATCTAACACCATATCTTCCTTCCAATTTTTATCTCCACCATGCCTTGTCTCTGATACCAATGACAGCCATGGTCCATTAGCCAAGCCGGATGGACAATTCTCACCTCTTATTTTCTTCAAGCATACAACATTTGACCACTCTTTTCTTCTTGAAATACTCTCATCACTTATCTTCATTTCTCTTGCCTCTTCTCCTATCTTCATAATCAGTCTCCTTTCCTAACTACTACTGAATGGAGTACCTTGAGATTGGGTCATATTTTCTTTTCTTTAGCTGTACCCTACTTCCTAGATGATGTCCTCCAAACTTTTAGTTTTAAATATACTGTAAATGCTATAGACCCCCAAATTTATATTTTAAGCTTTGACATCTTTAAATTCCAGACTTCTGTATTCAAACTACCTACTTGATATCTTTTCATGAACTTTTCAAACTTAATTAGTCCAAAAGAAAATTTTGTATTTTGTTCCTTATTTCATTTATCTTCTTCCTTCTGACTCCTTATCTCAGAAGTTTTATTGTTTCTTAAGAAACAATTATCCACTCAATTTTTCAAACTAGAACTTGAGGACTCTCATCTGTATTATTTCTCAAATCTACACCCAGTAGCCAGAATGATTTGTTAAGATCATAGATCATGTCACTTTGATTTTTCTGCTAAATTGTTTCAGTAGTTTCCATTTCAATTAGAACAATATTGGAACTACTTATCACAGCTCTATTTAGTTCATGGGTCCTCATTTGTTCTTCTGCCTCCCTCTCCAAATTCCTCTTGACGCTTTCTTCACTCAGTCAATATACTCTGACCATGCTGTTCTGATTTATTTTTTCTTGATCATTTCAAGCCCCTTCTTTTCATTGGACTTTTACTGTGGCTTCTAAAACTGCTAGGATGCTATTGTCCTGTCTCTTTGAAAGAAAAGTTGATTATCACCCATTAGTTATCAGCTTAAATGTTGTTTTCAGAGAGGCCTTCATAACCACTGCCTCTAAGTCAGGTTCCTCATCTTCGATTACTATCTGATGGCATTTATCACAATCTGTAATTCTCTTTATTTATTAACTTTTTTTTTTTCTTACAACATTCTTGAGAACAGGGACCTCATCTATCTAATTCATAGTATTATGCCACCTCCTGGCATGGCTTCTGCAGGTCTAGACAGACTCTAGAAGCCCTAAACATTGATAAGAGGGTAGAGCTCTCCTTCACCAAATACTATTTAAAATATATGGTGGGGCGCCTGGGTGGTTCAGTCGGTTGAGCATCAACTTCGCCTCAGGTCATGATCTCACGGTTCGTGGGTTCGAGCCCCGTGTCGGGCTCTGTACTGACAGTTCAGAGCCTGGAGCCTGCTTCAGATCCTGTGTCTCCCTCTCTCTCTGCCTCTTCCCGGCTTGCACTTTTTCTCACTCTCTCAAAAATAAATAAAATAAAATAAAATAAAATAAAATAAAATAAAATAAAATAAAATAATAAAATAAGATATATGAAACTACAAAGTAAGTTTGCACTATAATACAAATTTGATAATTTTCATGGTGACTATTTTGAATAAGATGTTAAACATTAGAAATTTTCTCATATTTTTGATGCTCTTTGATGGTACTTTAAAGATATACTTGGTTATCTTGTAGATATTCTAATATCAATAAATAGTGCTTTATTAATAAATGAAGAAATGAATGAGTGGACATTATAAATGTGTTTGCAACATAAAGATTTCTAGTTTTTCATGTCTTAGGAAAAGAAAACTGTTCGGTCCTTATACTCAGAACCCTTTTCAGTGTGAGGAATTCTCAAAACATGTTAGGATGTATGTTTTGGACTCATGTAGAGAGGGGAAAAGTGTTTATGATCAACTGAAATTTGGAAACATAACAACTTTCCTGCTAATCAAGGATGGTGTAGAAGATGGAGGAGTTCATAGTTCATAGTGAAGGAAGGTGTAGCCACTGCTTTTACTGTTGAAACTGTTACTTTTTTGGAGACTGTAAGGGAGTAATTGAAGGGTGCTATTAATAAGAGGAGAGATTGAACCTGGATTTAAGGCTACAAAGGATAAGATTTCCATTGCTTTAGGACACTGTGCTGATTATTACTCTTACAGAAGCTTTTCACCTTTATTTTGATAAAATAGTTTTATAGAGGGTTGCTTTTCCAAAATTTGCTATCTACCTGCTACTTAGAATATTTCAAAAATTGGATAACAGGTAGTGTTTTTAGATGATATATCATTATTGATTTTTAAGAGAAGCTCAATATTTTTTTTTTTGTCTCAAGGAATATTTTAGTTTCAAAATTCTTCTTATCCTCAACATCATCCCTGGCCCCTTACCATCTGTCCTGAACATTAGTGAAGATAATGTACTTTGCTTTTTGCCTTATATTCCAATTCCTAAAGCAAGTGATGATCCTGGGAAGTATTGTCATTTTTCAGATTTATTACCCAGGGAAGTGTTTTTAATAGGCTAATGCAATGTTGCATAACAACATGCCTATATTAATATAATATTGAAAGTCTACCATAGGAAGTGCCTTCAGTAGAACTGATAAACATAAGAATTAGGTAAGAGGAATGGGCATGGGGAGTTTGTAGCATGTCTTATGCCTTCTTATTTTGTATATCTATCATGGATTTGATGCGGAGAAAGACCCATATTGTTACATTTAAGATCCTCCAATGTCAGCTTTGACATAGAAGATAAAGGGAAGTAAAGCAATTTAATCACAAAAAGAGGAGATTTCTAATGACTTTTGACACTGGAACAGCATGACATGGATGAAGGAAAATAATAAGGTAAAATAAGCCCAGAATGAAGAAATGTAAATACTGTACCCAAATTAATCACATCTGAAATAGAATGTAGGTATGTTTTATTGTTCACTTTGATCGATGTCTGTGAGTGGCTAGATGAGAGACAATCTTATAAATCTGTCCCTGCATTGCAAGATCTCCTTCAGCACTTTTTCATGGCTTAGAATCAACTGAAACAGAGGTGATTATTTCTACAGTATCATTGCAGGTGTTCCTTGCCTGTTAAACCTAACATCCTACTACTAACATTTAAATTTACAGTACAGATAAACATAGGAGTGATTATTTGCATTACAAAATAATGTGTGATTTTTAATAAGATTCTTTTATATAATAAGCCCTTCTCCCAAGTTCACAAAAAATGGGAATCAATTTATAAGATGTTAATTCCTCCTTTCAGGATCATAACTATTATGTTTTCTATGAGGTAAATTTGCTTTTGGAAATGAATACTTTCAATGCTTGGCACTTTTCCTAAAGAAAAATAGCAATTAGTGATAACAAGTCACTTGACTATAGTTCAGAAACCCGTCATGTTTGTGTGGAATAAAGGCTTAAACAATCCACAGCGTTCCTAGAGGCAAGCAGAATTTCCTCTTTACTGAAGTAATGTGATCAGTTATTCCAGTTTTTGTATGCCTTTACACATTACCAGAGTCTGCACTAGCTTTATGCAGCTAAGAGTAGAGGTGACAGGTAGGCCAGAATATAATGAATTATGGTAATCCTAGCAAGAAATAATGGAAGCACATCTGAAGGTTTTTCTGTCCCTTGGAGACTCAGTGAGATATATCCTAGAAAGGCTTCTAGGATGATAATAAGATGACTTTGCAACCTGATTAATATGGACATCAAAAACAAAGCTCAGAATCTAAAATCAGTTCAGTGTTATGAGCCCTGAGACATTGAGGAGGATATACTAGATGTCAGAGGGAAGAACTAAAAAGAAATATAAAGATTGATGTTGAGGAGACCCTATGAGTAATAATTTAGTCTTGTCTACATTTAGCTTTAAAAAGTTGGATGACATCCAAGCCTGAATGTCACAGAGACCATTATGTGCCATGCAGAAAGCCATCACAAGGCCCATGGGGATGTGAAACAGACCGAAGTGTCATCTGTGCTTATTTGACACAGAAATGTATTGGTTCTAAAGCCAACATTCATAATAAATAGGCAGATATAAACATAAAACTATATACTTATATTTCATATATAAATAAAGCAACATATTAAAATTACTATTTTTGTTTCATATAAATACAAATATATGGTATCATTTAAAGGACATAGTCCTACCCTCAAAAAGCTTATATTTCAAAACAGGTTACAGTGTGAATGGTTTCCAATTATAGGGTACTATTAAATTGCCCTATTATTTTTCAATGTTGTTTTTCAGAATATCCCATGAACTTTTAGCTATTTCTCTCTCCTTGGTACTTTTTGAGACTCAGGTGCAGGGGTTAAAAAATTGCCCGATGGCAACAATTATAGAATAGTGGAGGCTGCAATATTGAGGATTATAGACCTCTATAATCAATGGACCATAAAGTTCTGACACTTAAGGATTTATTCCCAACAGAGAAAACATTATTATTATTTTTTTTAACAATCTTTAATTCACTTTATTTTTCTTATACAAAAATATGTGGTGGTCACAGCTGGAGCCTGGGTCCTTTGCACTGAGACTCTGGTGTGGGTCTTTACAAGATGGTCAGTGAATTCCTGACAGGGAGACTTGGTGAACACAGTCTCTTTCCAAAGGTCAGGGGCGAGATAGATGTAGATCTTGGAAACGGCACCAAAAGTGGCCTTGGCGAAATTGCCCAGGATGGCAGTACAGCCCATGGCTGAGGTGTAGCAGTCCTCAATACCGGTTATCATCAGCAACTTCTTTGGCACAGGGGTTGAGACAATGTCAGTGCCTCTGGCGGCTGGGATGAGGCATCTCAGCACAGAGCCACAGTAACTCATCACCTTGCATGGGACACTGTGGGGCTTGCATATCTTGTTACCCCAGTAGCCTCACCGCATGGGGACAATGGAAAGCTTGGCCAGGATGATGGCCCTACAGATTGCAGTGGCTACCTCCTTGGAGCACTTAACACCCAGAACAACGAAGGTGTCCATTGTAATCCCCAATGGCAACAAACGCCTTGAACCTGGTCCACTGGCCAGCCCGGGTCTGCTTTTGCACAGGCATAATCTTAAAAACCTCATGTTTGAGGGATGCCCCCAGGAAAAAGTCAATGATCTCAGATTCTTTGATGGGCAGGGAGGAGATAGATCTTATGTCCTTGACCAGGCAGGCCAGCGCAGTGACAGGAATATACTCCTTGTCTTTGGTCTTGCCTCTACAAGCTCCTTGGTCTACCCCTTACCGCCCGCGACCTCCCCCCCCCCCCCCCCCCCGCTGTGGCCAGGCCTGAGGGCCGTTGCTGAAACCTCCACAGAAACCACCACAGCCTCCCATTCCAGGGCTGTGGGTCCTCCAGGCCCTCCGGCAGCACCAGAGTCATCGACCATTTGGTGTTTTCCCAGAGAAGAATAGAGAAAAGTCTTATCTGTAAACTATAGTGCATTTAAAAATGTTCAGTAATGTAGTTTTGTGTTTCATAAGAACAGTAGGGAATTAAATCTAGATTCTTGGAATAGAATACTGAACTTGTAATGATAGGTTTGTTTTTGCACACGGGGTTTTGTATTGGAATCAATTGGTTAAGGACTGCATCCACTGGACTGAAGTATGCAAAGGAATGCTGGGTTTGATCAGTCTTCTAGATGTTGGCCACTAACTAATTGGTTTGCTCTGGGTGGATGTGATTTCAGTATGATGGCCTGAATCATGTATATACTGGTGAACAATTCCTTTTTAAAAATCTTTCCTGGAAGCTTTATTTCAATAATCTGATTTTAAACAGCCTCCCTAACATGCCCTAAAACTATTTCTGAGATAGCAGTGAAATTTGCTTATCTTCAATCTAGGCCATACTCAACACAGGAGGATATTGCCTGATCCATTCTTCTCAACTTTTATTTATGAACTTTTACTTATGAATCTCCTAATTCAAGGTTATCTTTGAGTTTTACCAAGTGCCAAAAATAATGCTATTTCTTTATACTTACCCCAGTGGTATGTATGTATGACTTTTCACCAGACAACACATTTAAAAAAAAATTAACGTTTATTTATTTTTGAGAGAAAGAGACAGAGTGGGAGGGGGAAAGGGACACAGAGAGAGGGAATTGTCTCTGTTTGGAAGATATTAAAAAGTACTGGAAATATATGAAATGATGTTTCTATAATTGTCCTTAGAAACTCACACTTGGCTGTAAAGATAGGAACCATGATTAAACTTATTAATATAATTAGCAAGTAACTTAAATATAATACACAGCTTAATTTAAGTAACTTATATTTAAGAACTTAAATATAATACACAGAATTGGAAGCAGGCTCCAGGCTCTGAGCTGTCAGCACAGAGCCCTATGCGGGGCTTGAACTCACGAACTGTGAGATCATTTCCTGAGCTGAAGTCGGATGCTCAACCGACTGAGCCACCCAGGTGCCCCCACATTTAACGTTTGGACATTGAGAATGATTAGCTAAGAATTTTCCTCCTTTTTACAGTCTGAAATTATATTAAAATTTTGAGACCTCTTAAATAGCATAATGTGGTGTATTATTTTAATGCCTCAGTAAGAATCCTTGTATAATATTAGATACCTCCTGCAAGTTATACATTTATATTTGTAAGATCTTGTTCAATTTTATTCATGATCATGTGGTTTATAAATATTGAAAAGCATAGGGTTCCACTGATTTCATTTATATTTTAAACTAGAGCTTTCATCCCATTTATGTATTTTATGAAAATGCTTATGTCGTACTAGTTAAATAAGTGGGCAGTATGTTGCCCAATTTACCCACTTTTTTAGAAGGATTATAGTTCTTTATGATCCAGGTACATTTAATTGCAAGATTAACCAGGGTTACCAAACCTGTTCATTTCACTATAATAAAATTTCCAATTCATTGAGGGAGGACTGATTTAATATCTAAGAAAATACTCTTAACTTTGGGTAGCAGACTACTCATTGTGACAACAAGTAGTTTCTTGGTCTGTTTGGAATATGTCAAAATTTATGTGCTATTGCATGCACTAAGAAGAAACACAGTAAGAGAATATGTCCAAGGGGAATGGAACATACATTGTGTTATTTTTAATCCCATGTGTTATGTTAGGATTCCAGGACTTAAACAAAAATTATAACTACAAGGGGCACCTTGGTGGCACATTCAGTTGAGCCTTTGACTTCAGTTCAGGTCATGATCTCACTGTTCATGAGTTAGAGCCTCATGTTGGGCTCACTGCTGCCAGTGCAAAGCCTGCTTCTGATCCTCTGTCCTCCTCTCTCTGCCCCTCCCCCACTTGCGATGGCTCATAAATAAACATTAAAAAAAAACTATACTATGCTTCATATCTATACTGTAACTTTTAACTTCATATTTTCAACTTCTATAGTTATCCTACTATGTTACAACAATTGTGCCAATATTTAAATTCCATTAAGAAATATTATGTGTTTGCTACTAGGTCTTTAAAAAGCCAATTTTTAAAAAAATACTGAAGTAAATTAATTCTTCTGAGAAAGCTGTGTATTATATTTAAGTTACTTGCTAATTATATTAATAAGGTTAATCGTGGTTCATATCATTACAGCCAAGTGTGAGTTTCTAAGGACAATTATAGAAACATTATTTCATATATTTCCCAGTACTTTTTTAATATCTTCCAAACATACAATTCAGCAATAAAATTGCTTCAAATGACTATTTCCACAATTTGCACATAATAACAATCAAACTATTTCTACCTAACATTTGCAAAGGTTTATTTTTTAATACATGCATAATTTGTCTAACAGTTTACTGTTGCAATTAAGAAAATTTGGTTATAAGCCAAAAATTGGGTATGTAGAATATCTGAAATAGAGGTGCATGCTATAATGTGTTAAGTAGCATGTGGTTCTTTGTTTTCTTAACCTTTATCCATTATTTCTCTATTTCTTGAAGGATTTTTTTGTTTTAAATCCTCTGTGATTTCTTTTGCAAAAATAATACTTTAGGCTAAAAAATTGGAATGATCTCATATATATATCATATCACATTATGATATATTTTATTCAAAACACTTATATCTCACTTTCCATTAACACAATCCTTTCTTTTATTCTTTTTAAAATTTTTATTTATTTATTTATTTTAATATATGAAGTTTAGGGTCAAATTGGTTTCCATATAACACCCAGTGCTCATCCCAAAAGATGCCCTCTTCAATACCCATCACCCACCCTCCCCTCCCTCCCACCCCCCATCAACCCTCAGTTTGTTCTGTTTTTAAGAGTCTCTTATGCTTTGGCTCTCTCCCACTCTAACCTCTTTTTTTTTTTTTTTTCCTTTCCCTCCCCCATGGGTTTCTGTTAAGTTTTTCATGATCCACATAAGAGTGAAAATATACGGTATCTGTCTTTCTCTGTATGACTTACTTCACTTAGCATAACACTCTCCAGTTCCATCCACATTGTTACAAAGGGCCATATTTCATTCTTTCTCATTGCCACGTAGTATTCCATTGTATATATAAACCACAATTTCTTTATCCACTCATCAGTTGATGGACATTTAGGCTCTTTCCTTAATTTGGCTATTGTTGAGAGTGCTGCTATAAACATTGGGGTACAAGTGCCCCTATGCATCAGTACTCCTGTATCCCTTGGGTAAATTCCTAGCAGTGTTACTGCTGGGTCATAGGGTAGGTCTATTTTTAATTTTTTGAGGAACTTCCACACTGTTTTCCAGAGTGGCTGCACCAATTTGCATTCCCACCAACAGTGCAAGAGGGTTCCCGTTTCTCCACATCCTCGCCAGCATCTATAGTCTCCTGATGTGTTCATATTGGCCACTCTGACTGGCGTGAGGTGATATCTGAGTGTGGTTTTGATTTGTATTTCCCTGATGAGGAGCGACGTTGAGCATCTTTTCATGTGCCTGTTGGCCATCCGGATGTCTTCTTTAGAGAAGTGTCTATTCATGTTTTCTGCCCATTTCTTCACTGGGTTATTTGTTTTTCAGGTGTGGAGTTTGGTGAGCTCTTTATAGATTTTGGATACTAGCCCTTTGTCTGATATGTCATTTGCAAATATCTTTTCCCATTCTGTTGGTTGCCTTTTAGTTTTGTTGGTTGTTTCCTTTGCTGTGCAGAAGCTTTTTATCTTCATAAGGTCCCAGTAGTTCATTTTTGCTTTTATTTTTTATTTTTTTTCAACTTTTTTTTATTTATTTTTGGGACAGAGAGAGACAGAGCATGAACGGGGGAGGGGCAGAGAGAGAGGGAGACACAGAATCGGAAACAGGCTCCAGGCTCTGAGCCATCAGCCCAGAGCCTGACGCGGGGCTCGAACTCACGGACCGCGAGATCGTGACCTGGCTGAAGTCGGACGCTTAACTGACTGCGCCACCCAGGCGCCCCCATTTTTGCTTTTAATTCCCTTGCCTTTGGGGATGTGTCAAATAAGAAATTGCTGCGGCTGAGGTCAGAGAGGTCTTTTCCTGCTTTCTCCTCTAGGGTTTTGATGGTTTCCTGTCTCACATTCAGGTCCTTTATCCATTTTGAGTTTATTTTTGTGAATGGTGTGAGAAAGTGGTCTAGTTTCAATCATCTGCATGTTGCTGTCCAGTTCTCCCAGCACCATTTGTTAAAGAGACTGTCTTTTTTCCATTGGATATTCTTTCCTACTTTGTCAAAGATTAGTTGGCCATACTTTTGTGGGTCTAGTTCTGGGGTTTCTATTCTATTCCATTGGTCTATGTGTGTGTCTTTGTGCCAGTGCTATGCTGTCTTGATGATTACAGCTTTGTAGTAGAGGTTAAAGTCTGGGATTGTGATGCCTCCTGCTTTGGTCTTCTTCTTCAAAATTACTTTGGCTTTTCGGGGCCTTTTGTGGTTCCATATGAATTTTAGGATTGCTTGTTCTAGCTTTGAGAAGAATGCTGGGGAAATTTTGATTGGGATTGCATTGAATGTGTAGATAGCTTTGGGTAGTATTGACATTTTGACAATATTTATTCTTCCAACCCATGAGAACGGTATGTTTTTCCATTTCTTTATATCTTCTCCAATTTCCTTCATAACCTTTCTATAGTTTTCAGCATACAGATCTTTTACATCTTTGGTTAGATTTATTTCTAGGTATTTTATGCTTCTTGGTGCAATTGTGAATGGCATCAGTTTCTTTATTTGTCTTTCTGTTGCTTCATTATTAGGGTATAAGAATGCAACTGATTTCTGTACATTGATTTTGTATCCTGCAACTTTGCTGAATTCATGTATCAGTTCTAGCAGACTTTTGGTGGAGTCTGTTGGATTTTCCATGTATAATATCATGTCATCTGCAAAAAGTGAAAGCTTAATTTCATCTTTGCCAATTTTGATGCCTTTGATATCCTTTTGTTGTCTGATTGCTGATGCTAGAACTTCCAACACTATGTTAAACAATAGCGGTGAGAGTGGACATCCCTGTCGTGTTCCTGATCTCAGGGAGAAAGCTCTCAGTTTTTCCCCATTGAGGATGATGTTAGCTGTGGGCTTTTCATAAATGGCTTTTATGATCTTTAAGTATGTTCCTTCTATCCCGACTTTCTCGAGGGTTTTTTTTAAGAAAGGGTGCTGGATTTTGTCAAAGGCCTTTTCTGCATCGATTGACAGGATCATATGGTTCTTATCTTTTCTTTTATTAATGTGATGTATCACGTTGATTGATTTGCGAATGTTGAACCAGCCCTGCATCCCAGGAATGAATCCCACTTGATCATGGTGAATAATTCTTTTTATATGCTGTTGAATTTGATTTGCTAGTATCTTATTGAGAATTTTTGCATCCATATTCATCAGGGATATTGGCCTGTAGTTCTCTTTTTTTACAGGGTTTCTGTCTGGTTTAGGAATCAAACTAATACTGGCTTCATAGAATGAGTCTGGAAGTTTTCCTTCCCTTTCTATTTTTTGGAATAGCTTGAGAAGAATAGGTATTATCTCTGCTTTAAACGTCTGGTAGAACTCCCCTGGGAAGCCATTTGGTCCTGGACTCTTATTTGTCGGGAGATTTTTGAGAACTGATGCAGTTTCTTTGCTGATTATGGGTCTGTTCAAGCTTTCTATTTCCTCCTGATTGAGTTTTGGAAGTGTGTGGGTGTTTAGGAATTTGTCCATTTCTTCCAGGTTGTCCAATTTGTTGGAATATAATTTTTCATAGTATTCCCTGATAATTGCTTGTATTTCTGAGGGATTGGTTGTAATAATTCCATTTTTATTCATGATTTTATCTATTTGGGTCATCTCCCTTTTCTTTTTGAGAAGCCTGGCTAGAGGTTTATCAATTTTGTTTTTTTGGGGTTTTTTGTTTTGTTTTGTTTTTTTCAAAAAACCAACTCTTGGTCTCATTGATCTGCTCTCCAGTTTTTTTAGATTCTATATTATTTCTGCTCTGATCTTTATTATTTTTCTCCTTCTGCTGGGCTTAGGCTGTCTTTGCTGTTATGCTTCTATTTCTTTTAGTTGTGCTGTTAGATTTTGTATTTGGGATTTTTCTTGTTTCTTGAGATAGGCAATCTAGATTGCAATGTATTTTCCTCTCAAGACTGCCTTCACTGCATCCCAAAGCGTTTGTATTGTTGTATTTTAATTTTCGTTTGTTTCCATATATTTTTAAATTTCTTCTCTTATTGCCTGGTTGACCCATTCATTCTTTAGTAGGGTGTTCTTTAACCTCCATGCTTTTGGAGGTTTTCCAGACTTTTTCCTGTGGTTGATTTCAAGCATCTTAGCATTGTGGTCTGAAAGTATGCATGGTATGATCTCAATTCTTGGATACTTCTGAAGGGCTGTTTTGTGACCCAGTATGAGATCTATCCTGGAGACTGTTCCATGTGCACTCGAGAAGAAAGTATATTCTGTTGCTTTGGGATGCAGAGTTCTAAATATATCTGTCAAGTCCATCTGATTCAATGTATCATTCAGGGCCCTTGTTTCTTTATTGACCGTGTGTCTAGATGATCTATCCATTGTTGTAAGTGGAGTATTAAAGTCCTCTGCAATTGCCACATTCTTATCAATAAGGTTGCTTATGTTTGTGAGAAATTGTTTTATATATTTGGGTCTCCCATATTCGGTGCATAGACATTTATAATTGTTAGCTCTTCCTGATCGATAGACCCTAATGCCCTTCTTTATCTCTTGTTACAGCCTTTAATTTAAAGTCTAGTTTGTTTGATATATGTATGACTACTCCAGCTTTCTTTTGACTTCCAGTAGCATGATAAATAGTTCTCCATCCCCTCACTTTCAATCTGAAGGTGTCCTCAGGTCTAAAATGAGTCTCTTGTAAACAGCAAATAGATGGGTCTTGTTTTTTTATCCATTCTGATACCCTATGTCTTTTGGTTGGCGCATTTAGTCCATTTACGTTCAGTGTTATAGAAAGATACGGGTTTAGAGTCATTGTGATGTCTGTAGGTTTCATGTTTGTAGCGATGTCTCTGGTACTTTGTCTCACAGGATCACCCTTAGGATCTCTTGTAGGGCTGGTTTAGTGGTGATGAATTCCTTCAGTTTTTGTTTGTTTGGGAAGACCTTTATCTCTCCTTCTATTCTAAATGACAGATTTGCTGGATAAAGGATTCTCAGCTGCATATTTTTTTTCTGTTCGTCACATTGAAGATTTCCTGCCATTCCTTTCTGGCCTGCCAAGTTTCAGTAGAGAGATCCATCATGAGTCTTATAGGTCTCCTTTTATATGTTAGAGCACGTTTATCCCTAGCTGCTTTCAGAATTTTCTCTTTATCCTTGTATTTTGCCAGTTTCACTATGATATGTCATGCAGAAGATCGATTCAAGTTACGTCTAAAGGGAATTCTCTGTGCCTCTTGGATTTCAATGCCTTTTCCTTCCCCAGATCAGGGAAGTTCTCAGCTATGATTTCTTCAAGTACACCTTCAGCAACTTTCCCTCTCTCTTCCTCCTCTGGAATACCAATTATGCGTAGATTATTTCTCTTAGTGCATCACTTAGTTCTCTAATTTTCCCCTCATACTTCAGGATTTTTTTATCTCTCTTTTTCTCAGCTTCTTCTTCTTCCATAATTTTATCTTCTAGTTTACCTATTCTCTCCTCTGCCTCCTCAGTCCGAGCCATGGTCATCTCCATTTTATTTTGCAGCTCCTTAATAGCATTTTTTAGCTCCTCCTGGCTGTTTTTAGTCCCTTGATCTCTGTAGCAATAGATCCTCTGCTGTCCTCTATACTGTTTTCAAGCCCAGCGATTAATTTTATGACTATTATTCTAAATTCACTTTCTGTTATATTGTTTAAATTGTTTTTTATCAGTTCGTTAGCTGTTGCTAAGTCCTGGAGTTTCTTTTGAGGGGAATTCTTCCGTTTCATCATTTTGGATAGTCCCTGGAGTGGTGCAGAACTGCAGGGCACTTCCCCTGTGCTGTCTGGAATAACTTGTGTTGGTGGGCGTGGCCACAGTCAGACCTGATGTCTGCCCCCAGCCCACCGCTGGGGCCACAGTCAGACTGGTGTGTGCCTTCTCTTCCCCTCTCCTAGGGGCGGGATTCACTGTGGGGTGGCGTGGCCCGTCTGGGCTATTTGCACACTGCCAGGCTTGTGGTGTTGGGGATCTGGCGTATTAGCTGGGGTGGATCGGTAAGGTGCACAGGGGCGGGAGCGGCAGGCTCAGCTTGCTTTTCCTTCGGTGATCCACTTTGGGAGGGTCCCCTCTTCCCTGGGCCTCTTGTCTACGCTTGGCTCAGGAGAATCCATTCTGCTAGTCTTCTGGCGGTTTTCTGGGTTATTTAGGCAGGTGTGGGTGGAATCTAAGTGATCGGGACGCGGTGAGCCCAGCATCCTCCGACGTTGCCATCTTCCTTTTCTGAATCCTTTCTTTTATTCTAAGAATTAGCACATGATTGTACTTACAGGATTAACTTTATTTTGTTAAATACAGGAAAGTTATGTACATAATTTTTAATCATATTTTTAATCATTTTTTTACTTGATGTAAAATCTCAATTAGGCCATTGCCCCCCTGATTAATTACAATAGAAATTTGATCCCTCTTTTTAAATGATTTTATTCACAATGGCTTTTCTTCCTGAATGAATAGTCCTATGATAAAAAGGGTTTCTGGTATTTTTACACTCTAAGAAGCATCCATTTAGAATAGGGAAAGAAGGAAAGGGAATTAACATATATTTGACTCCAACTGCGGGAGAAGATATTTACTTTTCTTATTTTCACAATAGTCATTTGTTAGATATTATTGTCATCATTTTACATCTCTGGAAAATGAAGTTCAGAGATATTAAATAATCTATCTGAGATCACACATTGAGTCAGTGAAAAAGCTGGAATACAGGCCTGGTCCCTCAGATTCCTAAGTTTTTTGCCAACTTTTAACAGCTTTTGGAAACATCTATAGGAGCACCTATCTTGCTACTAGGAAACAGATGAATAGATAGGCTTATTATGATATTTAGTTCAGTAAAAGTAGGAAATGTGACAATATTAGAAATACTGTTCTTGATCAGTTCCAAAGAATGAATAGAATTGAGAAAGATAATCCTGACATCATTCTATAGTATATTATCTTAGTAATTTTAATAATGTAGAATACTTAATTTGCATAAATTGAAATTTAAATTTTTTTTAATGTTTATTTTAGAGAGAAAGATAGAGAAAGAGCACACCAGTGGGAGAGGGCCAGAAACAGCTGATGTCATATGTGCTTTGGGTCATTCCATGAAGGAAAAAGAATGACCTCCAAAGATGTCACTGGATCCCTAATAAACTGAAAGGCCTGATTCTATTGTCCATGATATTTTAGACCATCCAAGCTCAAGGATGAGCTGAATTTACTCTCTAGATCAGGAATCAGTAATATAAGACCGTGAACCAACTCTGGCCGAACATTTGTTTTGTATATCAGGTTTTGCTGGAACAGAGACACTCATGTGTTAATATATTATCTATGACTGCTTTCATATGGCCCCCAAAGCCATGTGATTGTTACTATCTGGTCCTTTGCAGAAGCTTTATCTACTAACCCTGATCTAGGTTAAAGCACCAGAAACAGTGCTCATTTGCCATATTCATAGTGTTCAAACATATTCTCTTTTTTAATATTTACTCTTAGTGTCATTCAATAAAATGAGGTTTAAGAATTGGTTATATCAGCCTTCAGAAGTCTCTTCTGAAACATCTATCTACCTTACCTTTTTTCTCTCAACATGCCTTTTCTTGCCTTCCTTTCTCCTCTCTTTTTTTGTATAATTTCTTCTAAGTCCCCTGTATTATATTTAAGTGTTGCTTTATTTATAGTGAGCATAATGCATTGAATGATTTCACAGGATGGTGTGTGCCCTGGCATATTATCTTGTTGAACTATTCAATTAAATATGATAATGTTGAGCACATTGACACTGTTAAACACTCAGGTGAATGAGCAATTCACCGTGAAGTGCAGAAATATTTGAAATCATCTGCATGTCTACAAGCAATATTTATTTTTTTTATATGAGTACTTCAGGTTTCTTGTAAATGATACATGCTAGGGAAAGAAAAACTACCAAGAAATTAGAATATATAGAAGACTTAAAAGATCTCAGAAAAATAATAATTTTTAACTGTTTTGTGACATACACAGAAAGTAAATTGGATATTAAAACTTTTTTCCCAACATTTACAAAGTGGTTCAAATTATAAACATTGTATTTAACTCACTTCTATGAAGCATATCAGCATAGTTCCAGCCTTTCTTTTTTTTTTCTTTTTTTTTTTTAGTTCCAGCCTTTCTTGAAAATGTATCATTTGAAGATATTTTCCTCAAGTGCAATATGTAGTTAGTATTATTCCATTAAATTTTGTATCATTTATTTTGGAACCACTCTTCCCGGAAGTTGGATAGTAAAATGTTCCTTGGGCTTATAAAAGCATGTTTAGGTGTGAAAGTAACACTTTGGAACATATAAGGGTGGGACATCTGGGCAGCTCAGTTGGTTAAGCATCTGATTCTTGATTTTGGCTCAGGTCATGATCTCACAGTTCGTGAGTTCAAGCTCCCCATCAGGCTCTCTGCTGACAGCTCAGAGCCTGAAGCCTACTTTGGATTCTGTGTCTCCCTCTCTCTCTGCCCCTCCCCCTCTCTCACTCTGTCTCTGACTCAAAAATAAATAAATGTTATAAGCTTTAAAACAAAAAAGGACATATAGGGGCATGAAAATAAAGGATGTTATCAATCAGTGGCATGTAGGTGGCAAGTGAAGAAAACTATCCCTTAATATGCTGAATATTCAAATTAAATGACAGAATTTGAAGTCTTTGTTTCTGAATGTTGCCTCTTTTTAAAATTTTTTTTCTAAAAGTTTATTTATTTATTTTGAGAGAGAGAGAGTGTGTGAGTGAGTGTAAAAGCAGGGGAAGACACAGAGAAAAAGTCCCAAGCAGACTGCACTGTCAGTGTAGGAGCCCAATGCAGGGCTCAAACACACGAACCATGAGATCATTACCTGAGCTGAATACAAGAGTCAGAGGCTTAACCAACTGAGCCACCCAGGTGCCACTCTGAATGTTACTTCTACCCCTCTGAATGTTACTTCTACTGAGAAGCTCTTTTGTTCTGTTGGAAAACCCCTATGTCGGGCAATAAAGTGATAGAACTCCATTATTTTTCACTATGACTTAGATAGATGTGTTCCAGTTCTGTGAAAAATGGTGTTTGTATTTTGATAGGGATTGCACTGAATCTATAGATTGCTTTGGGGTCAAAGCAAAAGTGGACATTTTAACAATATTAATTCTTCGAGTCCATGAGCATGGAATATCTTTCCATTGGTTTGTGTAATCTTCAATTTCTTTCATCAGTGTTTTACAGTTTTCAGAGCAGAGTTCTTTCACCTCCTTGGTTGAGTTTATTCCTAGGTATTTCATTCTTTTTGACACAATTGTAAATGAAATTGTTTTCTTAATTTCTCTTTCTATGACTGTTACTAGCATACCAAAATGCACCCCAATTTCTGTGTATTATTTTTGTATTCTGCAACTTTACTGAATTCATTTATTACATCTAACAATTTTTTTCTTTTGTGGAAACTTTAGGGTTTTCTATGTATAGTATCATATCATCTGGAAATAGTGACAGTTCAATTTCTTCCTTACCGATTTGGATGCCTTTTATTTCTTCTCATCTGATTGCTGTGGCTAGGACTTCCAGTACTATGTTGAATAAAAGTGGTGAGAGTGGACATCCTTGTCTTGTTCCTAATCTTAGGGGAAAAGCTCTCAGTTTTTCATAGTTAAGTGTGATGTTATCTATAGGTTTGTCATATCTGGCCTTTATTGTATTAAGGTAAGTTCTTTCTAAACATACTTTTTTCATAGTTTTTATCATGTATAGATGTTGAATTTTGTGAAATGTTTTTTAATGCATCTATTGAGGTAATCATATGATATTTATCCTTTATTTTGTTGATGTTGTGTATAATGTTTATTGATTTGCAAATATTGAACCATCCTTGCATCTTTGGAATAAATCTCACTTGATCATGGTAAATGAGCCTTTTAACATATTGCTGAATGTGGTTTGCTAATATTTAGTTGAGGGCTCTTGCATCTATGTTCATTAGGGATATTGGCCTGTAGTTTTCATTTTTTTGTAGTGTCTTGGTCTAGTTTTGGTATCAAGGTAAAGTTGAGCCTTGTAAATTGTGTTTAGACGCTTTCCTTTCACTTCTATTTTTTTTATTTTGAATACTTTGTGGTAAATAGATATTAACTCTTAAATATTTGGTAGAATTTGCTTGTGAATCCATGTGGTCCTGGACTTCTATTTGTTGGGAGTCTGGTTACCAATTCAAATCTGTGACTAGTAATTGGTCTGTTCATATTTTATATTTATTCCTGATTCAGTTTTGGAAGTTGTGTGTTTCTCAAAATTTACCTCTTTCTTCTAGGTTGTTTAATTTGTTGACAAATAATTTTTCATAGCATTCTCTTATAAATCTTTGTATTTCTGTGGTGTTCTTTTATTTCTGATGTGTTTTCTCCTTTTTTTTTTTCTTGATGAGTCTGGTTAAAATGTTAGCAATTTTGTTTATCTTTTCAAAGAATCAGCTCTTGATTTCATGGATCTTTTCTGTTGTTGTTTTTGTTATTATTATTATTATTAATTTTAGTCTTGCAGTTATTTACGCTCCGATCTTTATTATTTTCTTCATTTATTTCTGCTCTTTTTTTATTTCCTTCCTTCTACTAATCTTGGGCTTTGTTTGTCTTTTTCTATTCCTTTAGATGTAAGGTTAGATTGTATAGTTGAGCATTTTCTTGTTTCTTGAGGTAAGTCTATATTGCTATAGTTTTTCCTCTAACAACTGTATTCACTCTCCCAAAGATTGTGATCTGCTGTGTTTTAAATTGCATTTGTCTCCATGTATTTTTTTAACTTCCTCTTTGATTTCTTTGCTGACCCATTGACTATTTAGTAGCAAGTTGTTGAGCCTCTATGGGTTGTATGCTTTTTCTAGATTTGTTTCTCATATCATATCATTGTGGTTGAATGGGTCATTCTTTATGCTGGAAATAATACAGTGAAACTACAAGCATATAAACAAAAAAGCAAACAAACAGTGCTGGTTTAATGGAAAAAATAATTTATCCACAAAATGTAAGATGCACTTAAGATAATCTCTGGTATTCAAAAAATGGCAAAAGAGTTAAAGTTGAAAGATATATTTCAGTGAGTGGAAAGGAAAAGGAACAATTTATAGGAAACATAAATGGAACAGAACTAGTAATCAAGTGATGAAGAAAAAAATGATGAAAAGAGACACATTCTAGATGCATCTTAAAATATTGTAATGAATTCATACTGTATATTTTCAACTGAGTAATTAGCATTTGGACACAAAAATCAGTGATAAAAAAATTAGGCCAGTATTATATTTTCTTTATACAACATGACTTTATAGGTGACATTGGAGCAAAATCTATTGGACTGAAAAGGCAAAAGATTATGATGTGCAATTTTTATTCACCAGTGAGTTATCATTACATTGTGAGATCAATAGAAACATACACTTTTACATATAACATCTTAGATAATATTTTCCAATTTTTACTCTTTAGAAATACAAATTTTAATAATATATCTAACTAAGGGAACAAAATTAAAAGTTAAAATATTGGGAACATGTAGGCAATGTCTGATCATAAGCACTGAAATCAAGTAAAAATGTAGTTGACTCTAAACTAAGAAGCAATATCACTTAATGGTTTGGAATATATATTCTGGGAAGACAAAATTAGGTTCAATTCATGGGTGGACCACGTAGAAATTTGTGGCCTTGGCTTGAGGTTTCTCTAGCCTCAGACTATTTTGACTTAAATGGAAAAAACAGTGGAACCAATCTCAGAAGGTAATTTAGTGATCAAATATATTTTAAATGCTCTACATTGTTGCTAGCATAGTATTACTAATTAATATTGTTTTAATTATGATGATCAAATATAATGGAGACTTTCTTCTTGAATTAAACCATATGTAATGTGAAAATTATAATAATGCAATCTCAATAGTCCGGGTCTAAAATTCCGAACTGCCTTGTAAGAGGCAGAGTAGGGGTGAGGTGGGAGTGGAATGACTGGCAGGAAAGAGGGTTTTAAACTTATGATAAAATACTAGGCTTATATTTATTCTTTGATGTTTGAAATTAGATGTAAGTTTGAAACATGTTGTAAAAATAAGATAACCTAAATTCAACTAAAAATCAGATATGATCATTCAAATCACATATGAAATAAGTAGAACAATATAAATAGGAAGGGAAACTTAAAAAAATTATAAGAGGAGCACAAACTAAATCAATAGACTAAATAGCACAGAAAGAATAAAGACTAAAAAGAATAATTAGAATATTTGGGTTTTAAAATTTTTTATATAGATACAGAAGTACAAATTAATTTTTTAAAAAAGTTATAACTGTTACCTAAACATGGCTGTCATATAAATCTAGGGAACATATGTCAAAGATGTACTTGCCTATTTACATTAGTAATGAAGGAATGGGTGAGATACAAAGCTGGCTCAAAGATCATTTAAAGGACTATTTACCATAGTCTGAAGAAAAAGTGTTGGAATAAAATTGCTAATTAAAGTACATATAAAGTTCTTTAAAGTTCTACATGGCAATAAAATCACAACTTTTATGACAAAAATATGAATCTTGTAGGATAAAAAAGTTACATCTCTATACACCAAAATTAATAAATTAGCATGTAATTTCATAACCTAAACCTTGATTAACAGTAAATAATGGATAAAGGGAAGTTACATTACCCTTGTGAATTAAATACTCCATGGGTGGGCCTGTTATTCAGACCATCAGTATGACATTGAAAGAACACACGTTACTTATTTTACTTTATTCCTAAGATTTGGATAATGTTTCTTAATAGCAGATACTACTTGTTCTCTATTTCTGTACCACAAAGAAGGGTTTATTTAACAAAAATATGTGAGAAAACTCGGCCATCTGTTTTGAAAACAAATTATAACCTAAAATTTATATCATTTATCCAAGTAAATTTCATAGATTAAAGGGTTACAAATGAAACACAATTTAAAAAGTATTGAATACTTAACAAATACTGAGAAGAACACATAAAGGAAATAATGATTTTGAATACCTAAAAATTTAAGTTTACTTTAGTAAAAATGTTATAACTCTAAATAGTGAGATATTATTATTAATAAATGTGAATGTATTGATAGCTTGTCATAAAGTATAAAATTATTTAATATTCCAAAAAATATACAATTGAACAATCTAAAACACAAAGTACAAATAGCCAATAAACATGAAAATATGTTCAATATCAATTAAAGTGCAAATTAAGACAACAATGAGGTCCCCCTATATTTGTTCTGTAGAAATTTTAACATTTTAAACTATTATTCAAAGTTCTGGTGGAATTATAGATTAGTACAAATTTACTGGGAAGAATTTTGGCGAAGAAATCAAGTCTTTGAAAGTTCTCTTGTTATTTGATCCAGTATGTCTGCTTACCTAATATTATTTATAAAAGGAAATTTTAAAGGACCATAATTTTTCAATAATGGGGATTATATAATTATAATACATCAATTAATAGAATATGTGGCCAGTAAAATTATGCATTTGACAAAGATTTACTATTGCAATGTTTTAAGTATAATTGCATTGGAAGAGTTATATAAAGTATTCCAAATTTGTAGAAATTTACAATTATGCATAAAACATCCTTGGTTTGTTTCTGATTTTAGTGGAAAGTTCAGTTTCTCACTGTTAAGCATGATGTTTAGCTGTGTGGTTCTCGTAGATGCAGCTTATTAAGTTGAGAAAGTCTCTTCCTATTTCTAATTTGAGGATTTTGTCATGAAAAGGTTTTGGATTTTGTCAAATGCTTTTTTTGTGTCTATTAAGATGATCATATTTTTTCTATTAATATTGTGTATTACATTAAGTGATTTTTGAATGTTGTGTAACCCTTTTATTCTTGGCACAAATACCATTTGTTTATGGTTCATAATTCTTTTTATATGTTGCTGAATTTGGTTTGGTAGTATTTAGTTAAGGATTTTCGTATCTATATTCAAAACTAATAACAATTGATAGTGGTTTTTTTTTCCCTTGTGAATCTTTGACTTTGATATCATGGTAATAGTGGCTTCATTGAATGTGTTTCAAGTATTCCTTCCTCTTCAGTTTTTTGGAAAAGTTTGTGAGGGTTTGGTATTAATTTTTTTTTTAATGTTTGGTAGAATTAACCTGTAATTTAGGTTTGTGATTTTCTTCATGTGTTTTAAGTTAAAAAATATTTATTTATGTATGATTAATATACATTATATTAGTTTCAATTGTACACATAATATTTGCTACTTGTGTATATTGTAAAATGATCACTACAGTCAGTCAACATCCATCATCATACATGGTTATAGAATTTGTTTTTTCTTACAATCAAAACTGGTAGGATTTATTGACTTAGCAACTTTCAAATGTGCAGAATTTATTAAATTATACTTGCATGCCATTTTACATCTTCATGATTTATTTATCTTATAACTGGAAATTTATATCTTTTTTATTCCCTTTACCCATTTTGCCCACCCTCCAGCCCCTGCTTCTGGCCACGCCCCAGTCTGTTGTCAGTATATATGAGTATGAGCTTGGATTTTTATTTTTGTTTTTTTAGATTCTACATGTAAGTGAGATATATATATATTTGTGTGTGTATATATATATGTTATATTTTATATATGTTATATATATTTTTACCTGTATAAATATATATTTTGTATATTATGTGAATGTTTTATATGTTATATTTTATATATATGTTATAACATATATATAATTACATGTAAGTGGGATCATATATATATCTTCTGTCTATAAGGCTGTCAAGGTCCATCTCTGTTGTCACAGATGGCAAGATTTCATTCTTTTTTATGATTGAATAATATTCCTGTGTGTGTGTGTGTGTGTGTGTGTGTGTGTGTGTGTCTGTATTGAATTTTCTTATTGATTCATATGTCAGTGGACACTCAAGTTGTTTTTATATCTTAGTTATTGTAAATAATGCTTCAATGAACATGAAGGTGCATATATGAAGTTAGTATTTTTGTTTTCCTTAGCTAAATGCCCATATATGTTATTACTGGATTGTATGGTAGTTCTATCTTAATGCTTTTGAGAAATTTTCATATTGTTTTCCATAGTGGTGTACCAATTCATATTCACCTCAGCATTGCCCTGGGTTTCCTTTTCTCTACATCCTTGTGACTTGTTATTTCTTGTCTTTTTGATACTAACAAATGGCTGGTTTAAGGTGATGTTTCATTGTAGTTTTAATTTGCATTTTCTGATGCTAGTAATATTGAGCATCTTTTCATGTATCTGTTGGCTGTCCATATGTCTTCATATGTCTTCTTTGGAAAAATTCCTTTTCAGATACTCTGCCCATTTTATACTTAGATTTTTGTTTTTTTTTTTTTGTTTTTGTTTTTGTTTTGCTGTTGTGAGTTCTTTATGTATTTTAGATATTAACCTCTTATCAGGTGTATGATTTGCAAATTATTTTCCCATTCGTTTGCTTGCCTTTTCATTTTGTTGATGGTTTCCTTTGTTGTGCTTAAGTTTTTTATATTTTTTAAATAATTTAATTATTAAAATTTTTTTTTCAATGTTTATTTTTGAGAGAGCCAGAGACAGAGTGCATGCAGTAGAGGGGCAGAGAGGGAGACACAGAATCCCAAGCAGGTTCCAGGCTCTGAGCTGTCAGCACAGAGCTCAATGAGGGGCTCAAACTCAAAAACCAGGAGATCATGACCTGAGCTGAAGTCAGACGCTTACCTGGCTGAGCCACCCAGGTGCCCCATGTGCATAAGCTTTTTAGTGTGATGTAGTCTTACTTGTTTATTTTTGCTTTTGTTGCTTTCAGTATGTTATGAGAGTAGTCTAGTTTAACTCTTTTGTATGTGGATGTCCATGTTTCCTAATACAACTTATTGAAGAGACTGGCTTTTCCGCACTGTATATTCTTGACTTTTTATGGTCATAATTTAATTGACTATGTATATACATAGGTTTATTTCTGGGCTTTCTGTTCTCTTCCATTGATTATTGTGTTGCTTTTTGTCAATACCACCTGATTTAATTAATAATCTGTGTAATATAATTTGAAGTCAGGGAATATGTTGCCTTCAGCTTTGTTCTTTTCAAGATTGCTTTGGCTCTTCAGGGTCTTTTTGTGGTTCCATACAAATTTTAGAATTGTTCATTCTATTTTTTTTTTTTTTTTGGTAAATGGCATTGAGTTTTGATAAGGATAACAGTAAATCTATATAATGTTTTGAGTAGTATGGACATTTGTACAATATTAATTCTTCCTATATATGAACAAAGTATATCTTTCCATTTACTTTGTTGTCTTAAATTTATTTTATCAGAATCTTAATAGTTTTCAGAGTACATCTCTTTCATCTCCTTGGTTAAATTTATTCCTAGATATTTTAGTTGTTTTTTTTAAATGTAGTTATAAATGGAATTATTTTTATACATTTTTCTGGACATTTGTTATTAGTATATAAAATGCAAAAGAACATTCCTGAATATTGATTTCGTATCCCCTTTACTGAATTCATTTATTAGTTTTAACACTTTTTGGTGGGGTCTTCAAGGTTTTCCATACATAGTATTATTATCTGAAAATAGTGAGAGTTTTACTTTCTTTCAGATTTTGATAACTTTTCCTTTTCTTGCCTAATTGCTGTGGCTAAGACTTCAAATCCTATGTTGAATAAAAGTGGTGAGAGTGAGCATCCTTGTCTTATTCCTGATCCTGAAGTAAAAGCTTTCAGCTTTTCATCTTTGAGTATAATGTTACCTATGGGCTTGTTCATATATGGTCTTTATTATATTGAGGTATGTTCCCTCTATACTCGCTTTGTTGAGAGTTTTTCTCATATTTGTATGTTGAATTTTGTTTAATGTTTTTTCTGCATCGATTGAGATAATCACATGATCTTTATCCTTCATTTGGATAATGTGTTATATCTTAGTAATTGATTTACAGGTATTAAACCATCCTTTATCCTTGGAATACATCTCATTTGATTATCATGTATGATACTTTTAATAAATTGTTGAATTTGATTTGATAATATTTTGTTGAGGATGGTTGTTGAGGACATTTTTTCATCAGGGATATATTTTTTAAAATTTATTTTTATTTTTTTTTTTGTTTATTTTTGAGAGAGATAGAGAGCACAAGTGGGGTAGGAGCAGGGAGAGAGAGGGTGACATAGAATCCAAAGCAGGCTCCAGGCTCTGAGCTGTCAGCACAGAGCCCATTGCAGGGTTCAAACCCACGAACTGTGAGATCATGACCTGAGCTGAAGTCAGATGTTCAACTGACTGAGCCACCCAGGCAGCCCTGTTCATCAGGGATATTAACTGTAATTTCCTTTCCTTCTGGTATCCCTATCTCATTTTAGTATCAAGGTAATGCTTTCCTCAGGAAAAAAGGTTGTTCCTTCCTCTTCTATTTTTGGAAGACTTTGGGAAGGATTGGTATTAATTCTTCTTTGAAATTTTGACAGAATATACTAGTAAAAACATATGGTGCTGAATTTTTATTTCTAAGTAGTTTTAAAAGTACTGTTCTGATCTTCTTAGTAGTATGTAATCAGTCTGTTTAAAGTTTCTATTTCTTCATGATTCAATCTTTGAAGATGGTGTGTTTTTAGGAATTTAGCCATTTTTTCTCTGTTGGTCAACTTATTGGCAAGTCTTGCTCATAGTAGTTTTTTCATAATAGTTTTATATAATATTTTGTACATTTATAGTATCAGTTATAATGTCTCCTCTTTCATTTCTGATTTTATTTATTTGAGCCCTCTCTTTTTTTCTTCGTGAGTCTGGTTAAAGATTTGTCAATTTCCTTTATCTTATCAAAGAACCAATTTTATTGATATTTTCTATTGAATATTTAGTCTCTCTTTCATTTATTTCTGCTACTGTCTTTGTTATTTCCTTCCTTCTATTAATTTCCTTCCTTGTACTAAATTCTTCTTTTTATAGTTCCTTTAAAGTTTAGAGTCAGGGTGTTTGTTTGAACTTTTTTTCTTTTTTCCTTTAGGTAAGCATTTATCCTGTGAACTTCCTCAGAATTTCTTTTGCTGCATCTTGGAAGTTTTAGTATGTTGTATTTCCTTTTTTTTGTCTCAAATTATTTTTATTTGTTTTTGATTTCTTTGTTGATCCACTGGTTGTTTAGTAGCATCTTGTTTGTCTCCACATATTTGTGAATTTTCTAGTTTTGCATTATAATTTCTAGTTTCGGGGTGCCTGGGTGGCTCAGTCGGTTAAGCGGCCGACTTTGGCTCGGATCATGATCTCACGGTCCGTGAGTTTGAGCCCTGCGTCGGGCTCTGTGCTGACAGCTCAGAGCCTGGAGCCTGTTTCAGATTCTGTGTCTCCCTCTCTCGGACCCTCCCCTGTTCATGCTCAGTCTCTCTCTGTCTCAAAAATAAATAAACGTTAAAAAAAATGTTTAATTTCTAGTTTCAGACCATTGTGGTTGGAAAAGGTGCTTTATATCAATTCAATATTAAATTTGTTAAGACTTGTTTTGTGGTCTAACGTATGATCTATTCCAGAGAATATTCCATGAGTACTTGAGAAACGTGTATTCTGGTGCTTTTGGCTAGAATCTTCTGTATATATATCTGTTAAGTCTATCTGGTCTAATGTGTCATTTAAATCAAGTGTTTCCTTATTGATTTTCTGTATGGATAATCTATTCATTGATGTAAGTTGAGTTAAAGTCCTCTACCCTTTATTCTGTTGCTGTCTGTTTCTCCTCTTAGGTTTGTTGATACTTGCTTTATATATTTAGGTGCTATCATGTTGGGAGCATAAATATTTACATATGCTATATCTTTTAATTCGATTGATCCCTTTATCAATATGTAATGCTCTTTATCTCTTATTACAGTCTCTTTTCTAAAGTCTATTTTTGTGTGAGATAAATACAGCTACCCCAGCTTTCTTTTGGTTTTCATTTTCATGGAATGTGTTTGTCCATTCCTTTACTCTCCTTCTGTGCTTGTCCTTAGTTCTCAAGTGAATCTCTTATAGGCAGAACATAGATGGATCTTTTTTTTTTTTTTAATACATTCAGCCACTCTGTCTTTTGATTGGGAAATTTAGTCCATTTACATTTAAAGTAATTATTGATAGGTATGTACTTATTCTCATTTTGTTGTTTCCTGCCTGTTTTGTAGTCCCCTTCTGTTTATGTCCTCCTTCTCTTGCTCTCTTCCTTTGTGGTTAGATGACTTTATTTAGTGCTATGTTTAGATACCTTTTTCATTATCTTCCCTGTATCTACTATGTTTTTGCTTGGTGATTACTATGAGGCTTACATATTATAACTTCTATTTATAACATATATTTTAAGTTCATGGCAACTTAAGTTTAAGTACATTCTAAAGCTCTACATTTTTACTCTCCCCACCCTCATATTTTGTTTTTGATATCATGTTTATGTCTGTTTATCTTATGCATACCTTAACTAAGTATTATAGTTGTTTTTACTACTTTTGTCTTTTAAACTTCATCTTAGTATTGTAAGTAAATACACTGCCTTTATTATATATTTTCCTTTATGAGTGTGATTTATTCTTTTTAATGTTTTCTTGTTACTTGTTAGTATGCTTTCTTTTCAGCTTAAAGATGTCCCTTTAACATTTCTTGTAAGGCTGGTTTAATGCTGATGTACTACTTTAGTTTTTGCTCACATTTAAAAATCTATTCCCCTTTTGGTTCTGAACCCTAACTTCCGGGTAGAGTATTCTTTGCTGAAAAAAAATTGTATAGCCTTTTGAATCTATCAAGCTACTTGATTCCTGCCTGTAATGTTTCTCCTGAAACATCTACTTATAGTCATATGGGAGTTCTCTTATATGTTAACAGTTGCTTTTTTCTTGTTGTTTTTAAGATTCTTTCCTTGTTTTTAACTTTTGATATCTTAATTATAATGTGTCTTGGTGTGGGTTTCTTTGGGATCATCTTATTTGGAACTCTCTGGACTTCCTGGATGTGGATGTCTGTTTCTTTCCCCAGGTTAGGGATGTTTTCGGTGATTATTTCTTCCAATAAGTTTTTATCCCTTTTGTTCTCTCTTATCTTCTGGGAGCCCTGTAATGTGAATGTTAGTCCACTTGATATGCAATAAATGCTCAAGCTATCTTTGTTTCTTAAAAATTCTTTTTCTTTTCAGCTTCAATTGGGTGAGTTCCTCTGAGCTGTCTTCATGTTCACTGACCCTTTCTTCTTCTTTATCTAGTTGGTACTTGAACATCTCTAGTTTTTTGTTGTTGTTTTGTTGTTTGTTTGGTTGGTTGGTTTTGTATTTTTAAGTTCTGTTTCTTCTGTTTGTAACTTTATTATATTTCCTATTTATTTGTTGAAGTTCATTTTGTTCATGCATTCTTTCCTCAACTTTAGTGACCAATTTTGATCATACTTTGAACTCTTTGTTGAGTAAATTACTTATCTCCATTTCATTAGGGTTTTTTTTTCGAGATTTTCTTCGTGTGTGTGTGTGTGTGTGTGTGTGTGTGTGTGTGCGTGAAACTCTTTGTGTTGATTTCTGTGCATTAGAGAAACAGCCACTTCTCCCAGTCTTGAAGGTTTGGCCTTGTTAAGGAGATGAAACTTATTGTTCAACCCTGTCCTAGCTGTTGTGAGTCTCCCAAACTTTTGTGATTATCCAAGGTAAACTATTTTATTTTTATAGCTTCCCATAGTTGAAAGTGTGCTAAGACCAATAAGGATCCCAAAGAAAAGGATTTCAGTCAACATATAGATTCAGGCTGATTAAGTTTAGACCCTCAAATGATAACTTTTAAAGATTCCAAATATATGCAGTCTTTTGCAACCATAAGTATAAGCCCCAATGACCCCCTCAGAGCCAGGAAATCTGGAATTGTCCACTGGGAAGAAGTCACAAAAATTGGGACTCCAGATAAGTGCATGGGTTGCTTTCTGAGAGATAGCAGTAAGCTGTAGCCAGGCAGAGAGAGAATGCAAAGATGCTCTCCCTCAGCCTACATTCCCTGAGAGCACCTCCATAGCCTCTAGATGTGGCTAATCTTAAAACCTTCCCCTAAGGCTAAAGCTCCAGGACTAGCAAGTAAGCATCTCTCATGGAAACGCTAGGGGTGTGTGTCAGTCTGCTATCTGTGCAGTGTCCTGGGTGTGGTAGCCAGGCAAGAGTTGTCTCTGTAATTGTCACATTCCTGGGGAACCAAGGAACACAAACCCTGTTGCCACTAGAGTTTCCCCTTGGCAGCAGCCACAAAAGTAAGGACACCAGATATAAAAATTGGGGTATCAGGCATATATAAGAACTCCCCTCATAGAGAATGCTGGCACTCTGAAGCACAGCAGAAGGAGAGCCCAAATATAGTGCCCATTTCTGTGAAGTGTTAGGGAAGGTTTACAGCCAACTCTTAGATCTGTGTTTAATTAGAGGCCTGCCCCTCGGGCTGCAGCTATGATGATAAGCTAATAGGCCTCTTTACATAAATATTGAGCTCCTGGGAATGTTGCTTCTTGCTGTGCCCTGAGGGTGGTAGCTATTTAAGAATTCTTTCTCCATTGGTTACAGTACTGTAGAACTTGTGTCATAAGCTGTACTGGCTACTACAGTGAGGTGATGTAAAAGTTGCCATGGCAGCTCCTGCAAAAATTTGGGCATCAGTGAAGGGTGTTTTTTCTTATAAGATATCAGTTATCTGGAGTGAGGCAGAGGAAGTGTGCAAATACTGCCTTCACCAGCTTCTGTTCCTTGAGAGCCCCTTGTAGGACCCTATAGTGTACCAGACCAAAAGCCTTCCCTAAGCCAAAGCTCCTGGACAAGCAAATAGACTTCTTTCTCTGAAAGACTCAGTATGTTTCAGCCTTCTAACTATGCAGTGTCTTGAGAGTGGTAGTCTGCTAAGAATTTTCTCTCCAATTGTTACAATCCAATGGTACAAAAAAATGAAAACCCCAGGCTTCCTGAGCCAGGTGACTAACAGGCATCCCCTGGGTGGTGGCAAAAATTGGGTCACCAGACATAAATATGGGGGCACCACACAAGTGTAGAACCTCCCCTCCAGGAGATAGAAGTTCTCTGGAATATGTCAGGGAAAGCACATGATATGGGTCCCATGGGTGAGCCTACACAGGAGCCCTTTAAGTTGTTCCTCAGTTGGCCACACCCACATGGGCCTTAATGGTGTGAGATTTGTTGATTTTAAAGCCAGATGTTCTGGGTGCTTATTTCTCAGTTGCTGGTCTTAAAAGTTGGGGAATGAACCCTTCACTCCTCAGGGAGGATCTCCAGGTTTTGAGTTCTCTCCCAATTGTGAGTTGCCATGCAAAGGGTGGGGTTTATGGCAAGATTGTCTCAGTCTTTCCCACCTGTTTCAATGTGGTTTTCCTTTGATTTGCCTAATGTGAATGGGTCACTCTGCCAGTTTTTAGGTTTCTTTCAGAGGAAATTGTTTTGTATATAGTTGTAGATTTAGTGTGTCTGTGGGAAGAGTGAGTTCAGGATCTTCCTATATTGCTATATTGAACCAAAACCTATGATAAGTTTTTAAATCACTAATTCAGTCTTAGCTTCGTAGAGGCCTATTCAATGTTTCTATTTTTCCTGAGTGAGTTTCAGTAATTTGTGTCTTTCAATAAGTTGGGGAGTGATTCTTTTCCTACCCTTTCATAAGTTATATTCATTTGCTGACATATAGTTGTTTATAGTATTCTCTTACAAACTTTTGTATTTCCTAAGATTGGTAGTGATGTTCTTTCTTCTTCTTCTTCTTTTTCTTCTTTTTTTTTTTTTAAGTAAGATCTGTGCCCAATGTGGGGTTTGAATTCATGACCTCAGGATCAAGAATTGCATGCTCTACTGACTGAACCAGTCAGGTACCCTCTCTTTAGTTTTTGATTTAATAATTTGAGTATTCTTTCTCTCTCTCAACTTTTTTTTTTAATTTTTTTAATGTTTATTCATTTTTGAGAGATAGAGACAGAGTCTGAGCGGGGAAGGGGCAGAGAGAGAGGGAAACACAGAATCTGAAGCAGGCTCCAGGCTCTGTGCTGACAGCTCAGAGTGGAGCTCAGACTCATGAACTGTGAGATCATGACCTGAGCCGAAGTCGGACGCCCAACTGACTGAGCCGCCCAGGTGCCACCCCCCCTTTTTTTTTTTTTTTAGCAATCTAGCTAAACGTTTTCCAATTTTATAGGTGTTTTCAAAGAACCAACTTTTGGTTTAGCTTATATTTTTTAAATATATTTTTACCCCAGTTTTTTATTTATTTCCTTCTGCATACATTGGGCTGAATTTTTTTTTTCTAGTTTCTTAATATGGAAAGTTATGTTATTGATTTGGATCATTGTTTTTTTTTTAATTTTTAAACATTTATTATTTGAGAGAGAGAGAGAGCAGACACAGGAGGGGCAGAGAGAGAGGGAGAGAGAGAATCTCAAGCAGGCTTCATGCTGTGAGTGCAGAACCTGATATAAGTCTTGATCTCATAACTGTGAGATTAGGACCAAAGCCAAAACCATGAGTCAGATGATTTACTGAGCTAGATGACCTGAGATGATAATTCTTTTTAGAAAGTATTAGTACATTTTATTTTTTTTAGTAAAATTTTTGGTTTCCATCCAGAACTAGATGAAAAATACAGAATTTATCTCATATCCCTCCACTTCCCCTACCCCACCCATAGCTTCTACCACCAACAACCAAATGTGGTACGTCAGTTAAAATCAATGAACCACATTGACATATGATTACCAACAAAAGGTTCATAGAAGATGTAAGTAAATATAGAGATATATAGTATCCATGGACTTTTAATACTGGTAAGGTGTCAATTTCTACTAACTAGTCTATAGATTCTATAGAATCCAAATAAAAGTCCTGACAGGCTTTGTTTTAGAAATTGATTAGTTAATTCTAAAATTCATCTGAAAATGCAAATATCTTAGATAAACCACAACAACTGGAAACAGAGGAATAAAATTGAAGAGCTAATTCTACTTGATTTTAAGAGAAATTTTTTTTCAGTACTTTAGAAGTGTTTCTCCACTGCCTTCTTGATTACATTATTTTTCATGAGACATCTGCTGTCATTCTTTTTTTTTTTTTCCTGCATCTCTGCTTAACATGTCTTTTTAATTTGGACTGCTTCTAAGGTTTTCACTTTATCTCTCATTTTGAGCAATTTGATTTATAATATGTCTTAATTTCATTTTTTTCTTGTACTTGCAAATTGTGGAGCTTTTTGGATCTCTGGGTTTATACTTTTCATAAAATTTGGAAAATTTTTAGTCATTTATTTCTACAAATTTTTCTGTTTTCCTTTCCTTTCTCTCTTTTGGGACTCTCTCTATATATATTAGGGCCCTTGAAGTTGCTCACAGCTTACATTTTTTAAAATGCTCTTTGAAATATAATTCACATGCCAAAAAATTCAATAAAGTATACAATTCAATGTTTTAGTATGCATCTCTGTAAATATACTAATAACATTGAGCTTTGCTACTAAAAAAATACACTTTTTAAAAAATTATTTTTCCATGTGCTTCATTTTGCGTAGTTCCTTTTGCAGTGTTTTGAAGGCCACTAATATTTTCTTCTTTTCTCTTTTGCAATATATAAACTGGAAATACTCTCATCCAGAGATTTTTTTCGTTTCAGACATTGTACTTTTATATCTAGAAGTTTGATTTGGGTTTTTTATATGTCATCTAAATCTGTACGCAAACTTTTAAACATTCAGAGGAAAGTTATA
This sequence comes from Acinonyx jubatus, assembly GCF_027475565.1. Classification (NCBI taxonomy): domain Eukaryota; kingdom Metazoa; phylum Chordata; class Mammalia; order Carnivora; family Felidae; genus Acinonyx; species Acinonyx jubatus. The sequence goes on along the minus strand of NC_069385.1, from coordinate 63,126,865 downwards.
GTAATTATTTTAATTAATAATTATTTTAAAGTAATTTTAATTACTTTATTTCTAACAATGGTTTTTCATCAATTTCAATTGGTTGATTGTTTTCATCATTATGTGTCATGTTTTCCTGATTATAAATCATGAGATTAGCCTTGTTGGATGCTGAATATTTTTGCATTTCTATAAATATTTCTGTGCTTTGTTATGGAATTTAGTTAAATACTAAAAACTTTGATCCTTTTGGGTCCTTCTTTTAAGTTTGGTTAGATGGGAACAGAGCAGTTATTAATTAGCTGAGAAAAACCCTCATATGTCCTCTGCCCAAATGGCTCATATATTACAAAGTTTTTCTAATCTGACTAGTGGGCACATTCTGGGTCCTAAATGGGCACAAGAACTCTTTCTTCTAATCATTTAGCATGATTCTTTCTGCACCCCTGGGTATTTTCCTCACACTCATTATCATCAGTAGTCAGCTAAGTCCTCCAGGAACACCCTCTACAGATCTGTATTTTCACTGCATGTCTCTCTCCCATCTTCTGTATAATTTCCGGAATATTCAGTCTTGTTCTCTACAGAATTTCAACTTTGAGATTGACATCAGAGATTCTTTCAGGTTCCATCTGGGCTCTTCCTTACTATCCTGCTTGCCTAGAAATCCTCTCAAGGCTTTAAACTGAGGTAACCATAGCACCCACCTTATTTGTTTTCTGTCCTTTAGGGATCACTGTCCTTCATTGTCTGAATGGGCAATGTCTTCAAAACCTTTATGTTTTGTTCAGTATTTTGGTTGTTTCAGTCAAGAGGGTAAATCCAGTCCATTTTCTTCAATTTTGGCCAAACATAGATGTGTCCTCATTGATTTTTGTTGAAGCTTTTATTTACCTAGTATGAAATTGGACCACCTGGTAAAAAGCATAAAATCATAAAAGCAATTAATCGACCTCCAATTTCTCTTTTTTTTTCCTCTACCACTTATCTATACAAGTATATTATTTTTTTAAGCTTATAAATAAAGTATATTATTTTGGCTTAAAGTAATCTTATACTGAGTCGATCTAACATAGTAGGTCTGAACAACTGTAATGAATATCAGTCTCATATGTCTTTAATTTTCATCAAAACTCAACTCATCAACTTCATTTTCATGTTCCCAAATAATAACTGTTAGTGTTCTCTGACTACAAAAATAGATGATGTCTATGCATAATGAAAACCAAATCATATCAGTATTTTCTACTCAGTCTGAGATAATGTACACTCTTCTCTCTGTTGTGTATTATGCTCAACAGCTACTGATCAGAATTAGGTCTTTTTTTTTATAACTTTTTTGTAATGCTAAACCTGTTAATTAGAACTTTGCTATCATGAGTTTTTCAATAATCATTTTTTTAAGAAAAAAATTGTAGTGTTAAACTCAACAGTAGCTGGTCAAGATGCTAAAATGATGATACAATATTTATATTGTATTGAAAGTGTCCTGTGTAATGCAAGTCACTTTTTGACCATTTGTCCATATATTAACATTGCTGGGTGACACTGAAGCCCTTTGTATACTTCGTATTCAGCAATTTAAGCTTTGGCTCAATCTGTGTAGGCAGTGACTAGAAGGAATTATCAGGTGGTGATGGGTTGTTGGGGAGACAGAGACTTAAAAAAGAAGGAAAGGATGGAAACTCAGCCAGTATTTATGCTGGGTACTGAAGATTATACTAAATCAAAGGAAGTTACTGTATTTTTGACCTCTGCATAGGGACAGATACAAACCTTAGAATTATTTTTTATTATTAAAATCTGAAAGCTGAAATTAAGAATAATAGGCAGGCTTAGACTAACATTCAAGAAAAAAACCCAATAGTGTTGCCTAATCAAGTTTCTGATTTATCTCTTGCAATGTATGCTATGCCATCAGATTTATATAAAAGAGTGTTCATTTGTTTGATTTTAATTGGAAGCTTATGAAAATATCTCTAAATTTTTCATAGTATATATAAATGATGATTTTAAAATTGCTGAAATATGCTGTTTTTATTGACTTAAACCTAAATAGAATTCATTTCTAAAGGAACCAGAATGTGGAAAAATTTTTGCTTTGAATAGTGATCAAAGCCTGGGTGGCCCAGTCAGTTAAGCATCCGACTTCGGCCCAGGTTATGATCTCGCAGTTTGTGAGTGAGTGCCCTGCATCTGGCTCTGTGCTGACGGCTCGGAGCCTGGAGCCTGCTTCAGATTCTGTGTCTCATTTCTCTCTGCCCCTCCCCACTTATGCTTTGTCTCTCAAAAATAAATAAATGTAAAAAAAAATAGTGATCAAGTAAAATAGATCAGTTCATATGTAACACATAAAAATAAATTGCCTTTCTCTTAAACATGTTTTATGTTGATCAAAGTTTATGGTTCAACTGACTTCGATATTTAAGCATTTATGGTGGGTATATTTAAAGTTAAAAGAACCTTTTATAACAGTTCATTGAGTTTATTGAATAGGTCACACACTTTCAATATTCCTTTCTTTTGGTACATGTATGAATGTTATTCTCCAGTTGATCATGCATAAACTTGGTTTTATTTTGTATTTTCTGATAATGTTTAATAATCTTACCTATAGAAGACTCATATTAAAATTCAGTATCTCATTAAATTTCTACATGAATTCAATTTAGGAATATAAGAATTTCAGCATTACCTTGAGAAATTATGTAATTAAAAAAAAAAGAAAGAAACCTTCCAGAAGAAACAGTGTCCTATGTCTTTTGTATTGTTTTTATTTATTTTTTTTCTTTTTTTTATGCCATGCACAGTGCTGGCTCTCTGAGAGCCGGACACAAAATGAGGGTGACATGTCAAACACATGGATATCAAGGATGTGGTTACCTTAGCAACAGGAAGCATATAAAAGCCCTCAGAACTTACCTTCCTACTCCTGGGACATTTAAGAGTTTCAGATACTGTAAATACGGGTGAATATGATGTCTATAAGAGACATCACAAAGTATTATAATGTAAAGTAACCCAAGTTTTTCTCACAGTACCAAGAACGTAAATTGTAATTCACTCCCTTTCTGCAAATGGGTTAGTGGTGGTCTAAACCAAAGGTAGAACAACACTTCTGGACTTTATATTCTATAAAAATAGAAGGTACATTAAGTTTCATAGATTTACACATATCCATAGAATTTGAAGTTCTGTTATAGGTTTTGAAAGATTTGTTAATTTTAATTTCCTTTTGAATGATAAAATGCATTAAGATTCTGAATTACTATAGAAATAACATTGGAAAAATGCTCCACAGAGATTAGAGCCGCACAAAAATGTAGTGAAAGTAGGTTTGCTCTAGTAGATAGTTGAACTATAAGAATTAGATCTGTCACTGGATGGGAAAGCCCTTCCGAAATTTTGCCAAAGTAAAAATGACATTAGTCTTTAGTAAGAAAAACCTACCTTCATCACTACTATCTCAAAAAAAAAAAGGTTTTGTTTTAATATTAATAGTGGAAAACATTCTAAATATCTATCATCATCATCTATCCAAATTAATTTGTAATTACTTACTCTTGCTGATAGTCTTCATCATTATGTCTGTGTTTTCCTCTTATTGAAATGTCTTATAGTTCTTTTCTGTAGGGAAAATCTCTGTCTCTCTCCTCTCTCTCCCTCTCCCTCACCTTCTCCCTCACCCTTTCTTCCTCTCTCTCCTTCCTTTCTTCTCTCTCTTGCTCATGTTAGTTATGTTCTCTTTACCTCTTTCTATTTATCTAACTTGCATATTAAATGGCCCATAATACCCACACATATGAAATGAATGGACCCTTTTTCTCTGTACAAAAAAAAAAAAGTTTGGTTCTTAAATTTGCTAAATAGAGTGGTATATTTGAACCCTTGATTTCTCATATTACTCTCATTTCAACTAACACCTTCACTGTTAGAAGACTCAATGATGAATCAACTATGATGCAGCACTTTTTGACAAGCCTAAATGACAGACAACATCTAATATTTCAAAGAATTTAATAGATATGCTCACTCTCTATTCATCTAAACTTCTTGAGTTTGAACTGCATAGGAGCTAAATCATCTTAAAGCAAAGTGCCCAGGACCTATTATCCGAACTCACTTCAGAAATCCCTTCACTGATTTATGATTTACTGTTATGTTATGCTATCAGGATTTATGAAGGATCAATATAAGAATCACCTATTTGAAATATGGTCCGTGTCCTTACAGAACATGGCTTGAAAATTTCAGCCACTGTTATATGAGAAATCATACAATAGACTTTATTTCTTAATTTAGTTTCAGAAATTTTTATCTGTCAATTTATTTGTACATTTCTCTCCTTTCCATGTATTTCTTTGTCAGAAAATGACAACTATATAA